>NW_009211465.1:0-3960 GCF_000690835.1 Fulmarus glacialis | reverse complement strand
TCGGATAACTGTAAGTTTCAAAGGTCAGAATTCATTAACAAAGTTAAAGACTGTATTGTAAACAATGATAGAAAAAAAGGAAGTATCAACATCTGAATTAATTTCTCCTCCTTCTCTCAGTTCATTTTTTTATGGTGAAGACCCTCCACGCACAGATTTCCTCTTTGTAGAAAACCATAAAATGCACTACCTTCCCTTGAACCCCTGTAAGGCTTGAAGCAAGACAAGATGGAATTAGAAGTAACATGGACAATTATTATCTTTCTTCTGCTTACAGAGCTAAAGAGAGACAGTTAAACCAACAGGAGGCTCTTTATCTCTCTTTTTGAAATTATGGCAGAGGTATGACAAAAGCATAAACAGGCCTAGCATCTCAGGGTACCTGATTACTTTGGTTTGAATAAAGCTCCGTGTGACAATAGTGAAGGCTGTCTTTCTGCACTATAATAACCCTATGTGGGAACCATTCAAAATCCCTCAGTGTAGGAGGAGATGGTCTTGAGTCACAGTTACGACACTGAAGCCTTTGAGAGCAGTGTAAGCCACACTAAGATAATATAATGCACACAACAGTTTGAATACATTACAGTCCTTACAAGTATATATTCATGTGAGAATTGACAATGCAAAAGTAAAGATTACAGGATTGCTCCCCTACTTTGCTTCTTTGAAGGAACAGGAATTTCAGGTGTGTAAGGACCACTGAACTGGACTACTGTGGCTGGTGATCAGCAGGGTGGTGGCTATGAAAAATTTCAGGGGCTTAAAATTTAGTGCCAGCCAGATTAAAGGTTATCCCTGAAACTAGGATAGAGAAGGGAAAAAGTAAAATCTGGATTAAATACAGGCAAATTTTAAAATAATATCCGAGCTGCAGTTCTTAAAAAGCTAATTTTTTAAGGCAATTGCAGTTGAATATTTTTATTCCATCATTTCTTTTAATCTGGGTATACTGCTGTGATGAACGTTCATTTCAACGTCTGAAATGCTTTTTGGAGTAAAGTTTAAGAGAAAATAATAGGAACTGATTATATTTAGCAACTTCTTAGAAAAAACAACAATTTTTACTGTACTACAAAAAGACTATAACTATCCATCTTTGTAACTGTTCTGTTGTATAAGTAGTAGGAAAAGCTTGACTGCCACTGTTGCAGATTGGTAGTATTCAAGCCTAGTAAAAACAAATTCTTATGAAAACAGGGTCTCAGCATGCATGCATTTTAAGCCTCATTATTTCGGCTATTTTTAATTAAAAAAAAAAAAAAACCAAAAGGTCCAGGTTCATTGAAAGGACCGAAAGAGCTACACAGAAAATCTCTTTGAGAAGCACCACTGATCTGAAGGAGATCAAAAACTCTTTTCCATCACTTTTGCTTAGTAGCCCCATGACTTCAAAAATTAATTTATTTTAAAGTTTGTAAAAGAAAAAAAAAAGTGTTGTTGGACTCAGACTTCACTTATCAAGTTTCATCTTGGAAGGAATTTTTATAGCTGAGTTATAAACCCTCCACACTAGAGTGTTTATAATGGAAACGCTGACAAATGTGATAATAAACACCAATCATGGGGCCTTAGTAGCTGGTCAGAATGTGGATGCAGAGTTTGCAGTGCTATCATAATATTTTGTTCTGTTTCCAGCACTAATTTGCTTTAACCTGCTTTCAGGTTGAGCAGCTGTAAAACAAGATCAGTCTGACTATAGATTGCAAAATCATTTGATTATTTATACTTCTCTTAGAAAGCTTGGAAATGTCTCTCAAATATGAATTTCATTTAGACTTATTTTTTGGTTTACATGTCTGAATACTAATCGTAACGTGATAGCTTCAAGGGAACTCAACTTTCTACCAAAAAGCAGCCTTCAGTGGGCAAAGAGAATATAAACAAACCCGCCTCAGACCAGGATCTAAAAATGGGCTATGATCAAACAGCTCTAAGGCTTTAAAAAACCCCTCATTATCTTTTCCCAGAAGTAATTGACACTGTCAGTTTTTGTTCTTAATGCGGTGATAATAGCATGGTGCTTTGGGGAGACCGAGGGCGGGGATTGGCCTCAGCCTTGGTGGCAGCAGGGTTTCTGAGCAAGGGAAAGGCCTTTCGCGACAGTAGGTGAAATCCTAGCCTTGCTGAAGTTAGCAGCACTTTTGCACTCACTTCATTAGGGCCAGGCTTTCGCTGGCTTCCCAAGCCTGACATGCTGTTTTATTGCACTAGGATGCAGCTATCTTGGCTTGAGATGAGGATGAGGGGAGCAGGGACCCCACAGTCTTGTTATTTCAGGGAGATGGGATCGCACTCCTGCAAGAAGCTTGTCTGCGATGTTTCCGTAATTTGTTTATATTCTTAGCAGACTGAGCTTCCAGGACTTCAACACATCCGCATGGGCCAAGCCGTGGGTCAGTATGGTATCTCGCTGTTTCACTGAGCTCTTCATGGGCATAAGGGCATGCTTTAGTTTTAACACAGGTGTCTAAGAAAAAATTGCATCTAGACCACTGTTCTGGTAAATCCTTGCCAGTTTTGGAAACATAAAAAATTAAAGCCCCCTTCATCAGATTCTCAGCTCCTATAAATCAATAGGCGGCCGAGAAGATCCTCCGAAGTCTTTGATGCAACATGAAATGCATCTCGATACTTTATCTCTGCTGTTTGCATATTGTGTTCATTGGCTTATACCGCAACTGTATTTTTAAGTTCTAATATTATTTTTAGAATCAGTGGCTCATATAAGACTGTTACTACTGTTCTGTATTGCTGCTGCAAAATTTCCAGTGATCCGTTAAAAATCAGGATTCATAGTGCAGGATCCAGATTTTGATTTGTATTTAAAAATAAAAGGTAACATTTTCTTTCTGCTTTTCTCTAGTCTTTAACACAAGTATGGAAAAACCTTGGGTCTTGAACAAATTCCAATGTTTTGTTATTGAACCAAGAAGAGAAAACCAATAATTTTTGGATTGTCTGTTACAGACATGTTTACATTATGAATCTCTTAACTTAAGACTCATTGTGCTATAGAGTTCTAATTTTATCCAGTGACGTGAGCAAGAAAAAAATATGAAAATATGCATAATCATACTGTGGAAAGCACAGTTGTATAGAGATCATAGAGAAACAGTGCTAAGAAGTGAATATTGAATTGCACATTTCATTATCCTAAAAGAATTTGTCTTCATCGTTTTGCTTGAGACAGTGGTAACAGTAAAATGCATCTGGGTCATGTGAACAGTTGTTGATTTTGGAACATGGTTCATTCTTAGTTCCTCGTCTCATTTTATTTTTAGGAAAAAAAAAAAAAACAACAACCATCTGAAGAGGTGAAACACCCCAGTTTCTAGAGAAGATCCAGCTGCGTTAACTATCCAACTGCCTCTTGGAAAAAAAAGCATTCTGACAACTGGAGAGCAGATGCGATGTGTGGAGTCAGGGAGGTCAACAAAAACAAGTGGAAAAAGAAACCAAGGAAACAAGTGAAAAGAGAAATAATATTAGACTATTAATACAGGATGTTAGTTCACTCACGATAATATTGAAGTAAATGGAATGAGAAAAAGAAGAAGAATCACCACAGGAGCTAACAAAGAGAGAAGAAATCAAAGAGGTATTAGGGTGGGATTTAGATCTTAGCCATACTAGCCTGAATCCAGGGTAAATCATGATTTCACTAATATCACGACAATTTTATACAGCGGAGATAAAAACTGTCCTGCGAAGTTACACAGAACCACTGGCCTGGATGGGACATTTGCTCCTAAGTTGAACGCAGGCTGGACTGGACCCTGATGAGGCTGGTTGCTGCCCGCCTGCTGCAAATACAGGGAGAAATCCAGGTCTTTCCCCGGCAGGGGCGAGGGAAGGTGCCAGCAGCAGGGAGAGCCGGGGCCGGGGGGAGCGGGAGGGCAGAGACACATCAGGAAGGGCCGGAGAGGCTTCTAGGGGAGACCCCCGGGCCCCTCACCC
>NW_009211464.1:58461-60767 GCF_000690835.1 Fulmarus glacialis | reverse complement strand
AATGCATTTCAAACAGTCCTTCTGGCTTCATCTTTATACATCTCACTCTAGATTATGTAAAATATCTGGACCTTTCTATCCCAGTCCCTTTTGATTTAGTTGAAATCTTTGATTTGTCCCTCTACACAGCTGGTATATAGTAGAGCTGCTTTTTGTGTCTTGTCATGTAGAGCAGAACTTCTGTAGCTGAATCCTCATTTCTTAATAAACTTCTGTTGAAAACAGAAGTTTATAAAGATCTCTAGGATTTGAGTTTCCCTCTTTTGCAGTGTTTAAGTGATGGTGTAATGTTCAGTCTGGGAGAGCCATTTGTGATGGAGTTCTTATGAAGATATCATGCAAAATACAGATAAGTTGGGTATTAATTGGAAACAACAGGAAAGTTTGTTTTGCTGGTCACTGTGATGAGCAGTAGACAGTAGTTGAAGATATTTTGCTTTAGAAAAAGAAACAAAAAACCTCACCCAACAAGTGAAGTAGAAAGGTGTGTTCAGTCTGTTAAGATTAGTTTAGGTAGAAGTATTATTAGTATTACACTACAGCTAACTGCTGTAACTACTACTACTAACTGCTAACACAAACTGTAAGATTTCTCTTCCATTTTATTTTTATTCTTATCGTCATGTAAAATTTTTAGCAAGAGTTCTGGAGTTTTGGTGCAATGACAGGTTGGCACTGACTTGGAAAAGCATTTTAGTTTGCTCCAATAATGATTATTGTGTAGCAAAGATGTGAAAAGTTCTTGGAGCTGCATCTTGGGTTTTACAATGAACAACACAACTATAAGAAGAAAACAACTTTGTCATACCTCAAAATCAATTATTTCTTTAGCAGTCTTGTTGGAGTGTCATTGTACATATGATAGCACATAAGCTATCCTACAGCTTCGTCTCTTACCCAAGTGCAATAGGTTGGAAATTAAACCTGAACTGAAATGAAGTGGCAGTTCCTGTGATTCTAACAGTTCTCTGGTTGTTAATGGTTACTTTAATGTCTCTGTCTTAGGATAATCTGTTTAAAGATAATAGAAAGTACTTATTATTCTATTGTGATTCATCTAAGACTATATTTCTAATAGAATATTTTGTAGCATGATATTTAAAGGAGAGGAATAGTTCTTTGTGAAACAAACTGTTCAGACAAATAAATTATGGTCTTCCTAATACATGCCTTCCTGCAGCATTTGTGAAGCTTTTTTGCATGTTACTTCTTTAAATCTTACTTTGATTGCTGATTGCTTCATATGTGTGGGACTTTTCAAGAAAACTCTAAAAATCATTATCATTCTCTTCAGTATTCTTCAGCCAATAAATCCTAATTAACTTTTTGAATTGAAGTCTATCTCCAGTGTTACACTGGGTTATATTGCATCTCCTGTTAACACTTGAATTTGCGATTGAAGACTGGCTAAATCACTTGGACTCTGTGTCTTTTTGTTGCCCAGGAACCCGCAACAGGGAAGTGGGTGTGTAACTGAGCTGTTCAAATGGTGCTGATGTGCAGGTTTTGCTTTTGCTGGGATTTTCTGATGAACTTCAGAGCTTCATCGAGAAAAACCTTTTGACGGTTGAAACTTCAGTCATATGTCACTTCATTTCATAGATGCATGAGTTGAAACGTAAGGCAATATAAAAAAAAAAAAAAATCTTTACCAGAGTCTTTAGTCTATACTGCAATGATTGGGGAAAGAGCCGACACATTATTGAAGTATAAATGATAAATGTGGTTTTGTTAAAGTTATGTATTTGTCTTTGCTTCATGAGCTTTAGTAGCTGCTTACATAAAGAGAGGTGCTTCCGAGTTGGTATTCTGCTTGAGTATAATGAAGCACTTGTAAAAATCAATCTGTGGATTGGAATTTAATATTACATGTGCTTAACATGAGTGAATAGGAGGCAGAGTTGTTTAAATGGTGGAGTACGTATTGATTATGCATTTGCATGTACACTGTAATGTCATATTACTCCTTTTTAAAATAACAGTTACCATTGAATCACAATTTCCAAGGGATGAGTATGAACCTCCTATCTCAGGATAGATTTAGGACATTGCTGATCTTTCTTTACATGAATTTTTGAAAATCATGTCAGAAAAAGGGCATGTTTTGAAACATACTGCTGAATTAGAAGTCAGTCCTCAGTTGCATACAAAGTAAATGTTAGATTCCATCCTAGCAAAAAGAGCTGAAGTTCCAGCTCGTCTCCAAGTTGCGTATTTGCTAAAGAAGGAGAGCTTCTAATGCTCAGTGCTTTTCAGGTCAAGACATGGAACAGTGTAACGACAAGTGATGGAAGTTTCATTTGTAG
>NW_009211464.1:0-58446 GCF_000690835.1 Fulmarus glacialis | reverse complement strand
GAGCGGTGTATGTCGGTGGATGTTGCTGAGTGCTTTAGTTGGTAGTTGGAGGGCTGGAGTAATGGGAAAGTGTATTACTGTGTGACTTGAGGTGTAAGTGTGAATCTTCAAAATAGCTGCAAAATACGTGTAATTTCCTCTTGGAAATTCACATGACTGCATTTGAAATGACTATTGGGTGATTCAGAAAAAAAATTCAATGTTTTCTTTGGCAGCTATAATTCCATGAGGAATAATGCTTTTCAATTTTTAAAAAAGTCTATCTTCCAGACCCCCCAATTCTAGATTTAGCTGTTAGTTTGGATTTTTTTTTAGTAGCCTTTTTGTGTGTGTGTGTGTGTGTCTTGGTTTTTTTAATTATTATTTTTATTACTGGATCAGCTTTGAAAGGTTGCACTAAGTTGATAGTATTTCTACGTTCAGATATAACACATATCCGTGAACAAATCTCTTGATGTTTGGAGAGCTACTGGAAAGCTAGAGTAGTGAAAATAGAGGAAACAATTTCTGGTATCTGTTTAGACCAGCTACAGTTTCAGGTGCCTCAGTGCTCACTTTGCTGTCCACAGAACTGCAGGTGAACAAAAAGGGCAGTCATCATGAAAGCATTACATTTCTAACTGGTTTAACTGGGGTATAGAATTTTCTATTCATCTAGCACCTGGGTTATACAGAGATAAAACCCACAGCTTTCTAAATATGTAGGCAAGCTGTATGTCCGCTTTCCTAAATTCAGCTTTGCCAGAATTGGAATGATTCATAAAGTATCTGCATCTGGCACCTCCAGTATC
This sequence comes from Fulmarus glacialis, assembly GCF_000690835.1. Lineage (NCBI taxonomy): Eukaryota > Metazoa > Chordata > Aves > Procellariiformes > Procellariidae > Fulmarus > Fulmarus glacialis. The sequence continues at coordinate 57,655 of NW_009211464.1, read as the reverse complement.
AAAATGAAGCTATTCTTTCGTCAGTTGCTTCTGCAACATTGGGATCGGCTAGCAAAAAAAATCTGTGTAAACCCATAGATAAAATGAGCATTTTTTTGGTTGAATTGGAGAGGAGGACACAGAGGAGCAGAGATGTTCTTAAAATAAGTTGAGATCTGGTACAGAGAATAATAACACAGCATCTGGGATAGACAGTTGGTTATTTGAGTTACGTAGCACTGCCCAAGTCTTCTGGCCTAGTACTAGGGAAAAGAAGTAGTGATTTGCTTTCACTGGGCAGGTTCGGGATGTTAAGAGTAAACCCCTTTTCTAGCTGTCTTCATAAGAAGCTGGCCAGAGGACATGCATTACCCCTTCTCCTAGTAACTGACAAGGCAAGCTGCACACTAAACCTGAATTGCATAGTAAAGGAGATAAATGAAGTTTAATTTATTTTACCATGAGTTCAGAAACCAGAACCAATATGGAAGGTTAGTGAGTATTACAGAGCATTTGAAGAGACTGCTGCTTAAAGGTGTTTGCTTAGATTTTTATGATGAATTTCCAGTGGAGCTTATCTTGAGAAAGTTCCATCTTGAAAAGCAAAATAAAGAGTAACAGCAGCAATTTTGTGAGTTATCGATCCAGTGCAGTTTGAGAAAGAACCAGGAAATAAGGATCTCAAATTGCAATGTAAAGAGAATTGCTCTGAAGCAATTTCAGGGGGCTTGTTTTCTAGGTAGTTTTTTTTTTCCTGTAAACATGTGGACTTTGTTTAGAGGTATGCAGTGTTTCCTTAGCAAGTTTACACACAGATTACAGTGGCAATGCAACTATATGAGTGCTGAGGTGGCATCCATATAAGAGTGGTAGGGGCTTTTGGGGACTCAGGCTGCTTGTGTTGGTGTCACCACATTTTTCTGTCACTTAGCTGCTTGCCTGGCCTGGTCGTGGTACTTAGGACCCTGCTGACTGTTGGGGTCATCTGCCCATGAGCCATGGAGCGCTTCATCACTCTTTTCCTTGTCCCCCACCTACTCTCTGAAATGCATCGTATCTGTATTGCAGCTTTGGGTCATTTTGAGACTTTAGTCTATTGCTTAAAGGAAATTTGAGTACTCTGCTGTGACGGATATGAAATCGAAGGGGAAAGAGGATGGCTTTGTAAATTTACATTGTACTTCTGTTTAAAAATGAGCTTGTTTCATGTCCTATAAAACCTGTCTGAATGCTTTTCACATAGCCAGAGGTGAAGAGCATACATGGTCTTAGCTGATGTGATAATTGTGTTTTCACTGTTTTGTGGATTGCATGTATACTTGTTTGGAGAGTAGATGATTCCCTCTTCATCAGTCACTCTGCTACAAGGTCGCTCTTAGGAGCACAGCTATGAGCGAAAAACATCTACCAAAAGACGATGCAAACCCCTTTCTTGTTGAAAGGAACTGACATAATTGACTGCTACTGGTCCATTATATTGTGTAATGCATGATTGAATATGCCTGATGTCCAGTGAACTGCATTTACTGTATTAGCTTCTTGTTATTACTCCCCTTTCAGAAGGTTTTGTGCCTCAGAGTCACTTATCTCAATGCTCTTCACTTCCTTTCAAAATCCACCCTGGTTTGAACAAGTTTTTGTATATGCACACACCCATGAAGCATTAGTCCCTCCTTCCCTTTTTTACCCCTTTCTTTATAGTATGTTTAAGTTTTGTAGCTTAAATATATTTTTTTCTCTTACAGCAGTGATTTTTATTTCTCGGGACATTGACCATCAGTCTGCTTACAAAACCACCCCAGGCACACACTTCTGTCATTCTTTAATCTGTTTATTGTAGAAGAGCCCTGTTGTGATAGTTACTAGGTGACAAGGCACACGCTTTCTTTTTTTCCCCTTGATGTTAGTGAATTCTTCTAGGCAGCCACACCTCAGAAAATGCTTTCTATAGTTGTCATTTAATATGTTTCTTTAGATGTCATCTTGTATGTGTTTTGAAATTGGCTGAAACAAAGTCATTTCCTCCTTCTCGACTATTTACAACATAAGTGTTGGTAGCTTGGGTCAAGCTATCTATTTTATGAAATTAAATGCTAGCATTAATAGTGCATCTGCTTAGGAAAGTCCTTTGTAGTCAGGGATTTAAAAGAATCACAGTTGTGCTCAGTAAGAAGATTGAAAAGACAGTTAGTTTGAAATGGCATAATACTGAATTAAAATGTACTAGATTCTTAGTGCATGCCTGTAATAACAGAATAGCAGGCTATAGCTGGGAAAGGTTGTGTTCCTAATTAGATCTGTGCAGGCAGTAGGAAGCATACAGGGAATTGCTTTCATGATGAATTACCTTCTAGCAGCTGGGAATTAGTAGTACTGGAATAAGGGGGAAGATTTTCAACTGGTATAGTGGATAACCTGATGGGCAGTCAAGGGATGAGGGTGTCAACAGCTTCCTTAAAAAGTAAGAGTGTATGTACTTTTCAGCAGAGGAAAGAGGAGGATTGACTGTTAGAGAAACTGCTTCTCTCCATGCCAGTGAATGGACTCTGAAATGAGAATTTACTGTTAAAGCATGTACGGAAAGGAACAACTTTGATACTCCTTTTTTTTTTCCCTCCCTCTGTCTTCCATCTTTATTGCATAATTTTCTTTCACTTTATAGTGGGTAATGGGCCGAGAAAGGGGGAAGAAAAGAAGAGAGAAGGAGGGAGAAAGGGCTTAAATTTTTATGTTAAAATGATAGGTCTTAGCTGTCTGCTAATACAGAAAAATACAGAGTTGTTAAATTTTCAGAAAAAGTGTTCTTCCAGTGAAGTTGAGGAGTTAGTATGGTGGTTCAGTGTAGGTATTGAAATATTTTTTATTTGTAATCTTGTTTCTAGAGTGGTACCTGTAGAATCTATCCATTGCTGGCTTGTGTTCTGATATCTGTGTGTTTGATGTCATGTATAACAGTATACTTGGAAGAGTGATGCTAAAACAAGAATAATTAAACTTACTTTGATATCACATGTGAAAATTAATTCTCATAATCAGAATGTATTAAAATCAGAATTTGAATTGGAGGAGCTTTTAAAATTAGTGGCATGTATGTTCTAGCTGTTAACTGGTTTTTTATTTCTGCAGGTAATTGCTATGGTTTTAGTCCAGGAATTAAGTATTAGTGTCTGATTGCATACTTTCTTATACAGTTATTTTATGTAGTTTAATAAATCTTGGATTAATAAGCAGTCAGATTAGAGTTCAAACATGATATCAATGGCTCTTCTGGAAATTCTGTTTTCATTTCACTGTAAAAATTAAATTATAAACAAGTACCTAATTACCATAATTGTCATAGCAATGATGTAGTACGATTATTGGAGTTTATTCCAGAAATCCAACTAACACGATGTAACATAGTACATACTCAGCTTGCAAGAGTGAGACCACATCTTACATAAGAAAAAGTTACTTGACTTGTCCACTTAGCAGATTGATTTAGTAGAACAAGTTAAGATCTTTGTCCCACGTACTGGTAGTTTGCAGAGCAGATCTATACTGTTAAATAGCTAAGTATTAAACATTATTTGACTTAATTTTTAAGTAATTTTAAACCTTGAGATAGATTACTTGCAGACAATAGAATGTAAATGGAAATACCCAGATAAATTCTAGTAGCTTGTACATTTTATTCCCCTGCAAGTTTCACCTTTTTGTATGCAATGATCCTGCAAGATTTTTTATGTGTCTGTGACTTCGTATCTATGAATAGCCCCTGAGGCCAGGACTGAACAAACACTTAGGATGACTGCTACTGAAGGTAGCTAGAAGAAATATTTTTTCTTCTTTTTTTTTGGCATGTTACAGGACCGTGTATCAAGGTTTTTGATGTTCTCCCTAGATAATCAATACTTATGTTGTATCAGATACTTCATTGACGAGCGTAGATGAATGATTGTCACATTTGTTCTTATTTTTGTCATTTGATTAGCAGTTAATAGAGGATGTTTCTATTGTGTAACAAAGAAAGTGAATGAAAAAGATACTATTTCCTGAGTCTTTGCTTTCCCTTACATACCTGTGAGACATTTCTGCCTTAAAAAGTTGGTGTGCTGTCCACTCCTTATATTGGCAGGCTTTCCGCTCCTTACTTTTGATTCCAGTCAGTTATGCTATCAGCAATTTAGCAGATAAGAACATCTCAATTACAGTAGTATGAGAAATGGTTGCAATCCTTGCCAGTACTAGCCTTTAATGTTGTGTGTCGCGTGGCTGCAGTTTAACTACTTCTCCAGGTACTTATGTAATATTTAAAATGGACATAATATGCGCTGATGCAGATTTAAACTTAATTTTTGTGAATACCACGAGGTAATCAGGAAAAATATGCATGTTCCTTGCTCCTTTGAAGAACACATCTATGATGAGAAAAATGGTGTCTGTTTTTAAAAAAAAAAACAACAAAAAAACCAAAGAACCAAAGTTTTCTTTTTGAAGGGTACAACTTGTCTATATTCTGATGTATACATGTATAGAGGTGTTTTGTTTGCTTGTGCAAACTGGGCCCGTGGGCCCATTATTGCTGTAAAGGAAGGTTGGCTGAGCTGTGTTTGTGTTCCTCATTCTCTGCTACTCACATCACCAGGTTTTGAATTGATGTGTTTCCATTTGCTTTGCTTTGTATTGCTGCATTGTGGGGAAACACAGACGGCTGTCTCCTTAGCTTTAGAATAGGGGCAGGAACGTGGGGAAGGTGTGTTAAAGTGTCAAAATAATTGTGAGCTGTAAAACAGAGAAGGAGGAGAGCTGGTCAAACCAGTTGCATGAGTGCTGAGAGTCCTGTCACAGCAGCAGAAAGTGTTATAAGCCAGTGACAGAAGGCTTTCCATAAGCCACACTAGATGTGTGGCAGTTTCACAAGATGGCTTGTTATTCAAGGTATGCAGGCAGGCAAGCTTGAGCTGGGCTAATCTCAAAATGGTACTTTGAGACGTTCCTGCCCTGGGCGTTTTAAGTTGGCTTGGTAGTGGCATAGGCAGCACTGCGAGGGCGAGACAAACATCACGTGGAGGGGACTGAGGAGCAAGACACTTCTGCCATACTGTTCAGATGATGATCAATCCTGAGGAAGGAGCAGAGCAAATGGTTGAAGGTAGAAGCTTAGCAAAACAGTGCAAGAAGGTTGGCCAGTGCTCAACTGGCATTTTGCTATCACTCAAGATACTGTAAGCTGACCTACCATGATTTGCTTGTCTGATGCATTAACAAGGTATCATTACATAAAACAGTTGATCTGCTTGAGTCAGGATTTGCCTTTTATGATTACTTTTGGTGCTTTCTGAAAACATCATAAAAGACACTAAGCTATTTTGTTTTCTTAGTGCAGTATTTTGTGAGAGTGTAATACCATAACCTTATTACTTCCCTAATTTTGGGAGAGTCACTTACAAGGATGGGTAGGATAATAGAAAATGGGTATAAAACCTGGAAAGACATGGAGCTGCTATCAAATATGTATCCAGTGTCCAAATATTATCTGGGACTTGCTGTATTTGTACGTTTGATGTGAAACAGTCAAATACTAGCATGTTTCATTTCAACTAGCTACTGCTAGGCTGGCAATGTTGACGTTTTAAGCTACTTTCACACAAAACCTTTTGCTTACAAAGCGGGAGCCTTTCCTTTAGTTTTCTGTCTCTGGCCTTATAAAGGAGGTATCTGCTATATTCAGTTGTCTGAGGTAGGGACGACAAACTTTGGGTATTCAAGAGACATTTGAATATCAAGATGAACTTGCATTGACAGCTGCTCCACATGACTTCTTTGCCTGGATATGTGAAGATAAATTGTGATCCTATGATGAATTGTTAGGTTTTATTTCTGTTTAAAAGTTAGCACTTAGAACATGAAAACTGGTACTATCCAATGGCAGTAGGGAAAAAAAAAACTGCTCAGGTTGTGAACAGATTCAGATAGATTTGGGCAGATAGAGCTAAAATCCAATGTATTGCAGTTGGAAAAGCTGTGAACATTCTTAATGTGGTAAATTATATTCTGGCTACCACTGAAAATTAGAGTAAGTCTGCAGGAAACACTAAATCATCATAATTTACTTCTCATACTTCAGCCAATTTGTATAGTAACTATGCAAATTCCCCATGCATTTGATATAAAACCTACGCTTTATTTATACTTGATATTAAGTGTAAGATATTATGGATATGGAGTTGGTGGCATTTTATTGCTCTGCAACTGAGTTATGCAAATAATTGTATTTCTGCTTCCACATAGATTAATCTTTCTCTCTAATACTAATTCACAGTATTGTTTACAGAAGGAAGTAACACGGTAAGACGAAAACTTAATATCCTTCCCAATGTACTGTCTTAACAGGGCTGTATTTTTCACCTGTTGCTTTCCTATGAAGAGAAATACCATCCAGTTTGCTGACTGGACGGCAGATTTTAGGTATGGTAACCAACATGAAAGTTCGCGTATCTGATTTTACCACTTCTTGTGGGAAGCAGCTGGGCAGTGATGAGCAGCTTTGAGGCAGTAATACATCAAACAACTGCACTTTTTTTGGGTTTTATAGCACTTTAGAAAGTACTTCAGAAAAGGCTTAAGATGAGCCAGAAAAAACCCCTCTGATCGTTCCAGAGAAAGTGTCAGCAAGAACTTAGACTAGAGTAACCACTATAGAAAAAAATTGTACCTCAGCTTTATATTAATACAGTCTCTTTCTACAGCTGAGTGTGTGGATTGTAAGTTACCTGTGACAAGAGGGAACAGATACTAGAAGGTGAATTTCTCTTCCCTCTTAACTGCATCACTTGCAAATTATCTTATGGTTATTGACTGTATTAAATGCACCAGTCTCAAAACATTGGTTTTTTTGACAGCTTTTTAATTAAGTAGTAACTAGTGTGTTCTGCTACTATCAAACTGAATGCTTTTTCTTGCAGTTATGTTCATTGTCTTTGCTTGCAGATTGAGATTGTTGGTGGGGGTTGTTTCTTTTGTTTATTTTAGAGTAATAGTAGTACATTGTGAACTTTCATTACCAGCAGAAGTTATCAAAAAGTAGATAGGTACCAAAAGAGCAATTGTTTTGGCTGCACAAACCAAGTGGATGGATTTGTTGGCTCCGGTGTTGACCTAAGCATAAATCCTTTGATGCAAAGGGGAATCAGAGATTTTATTAATATCAGAGGAGATCTGTTTGTAAATGGGGAGTCCTTGTAAAAGTTTCACATTGTATATAAACTCTCACATTCACCATCTCTGTTCGCATTTGTAGCTTTCCTTATTATTTGCTTTCTGGTTCCTATTGATTTGTACTGGTTTAGGGGCTGTAGCATTGAGGTTTTTTGGTTTGAAACCAAAAAGGAAAAGTGGCTTGCTTGTTACTTAAAAATGTGTAATTGTCATTTGATGATTTGTGACTGTTGTCCAGTTGTGACATGTTCCCATTAATACTTTCAGCCTTATGCTCGGTTTTCCTTATGCTTTCCTCTTGTTGATTAACTGGCAGTTGTGGCCCAACTGTTGGTTTCAGATACAAGTGGTAGGTTTTTCGCTTGATGGTATTTCCTGGTAGAAACAGCTGGGCTGAGGCTGCTGCTTTTTTTCCTTATCTGATTTTTATACCTAATAGTGAAAGGGCATAGTGGTAGCAATTAGTCACAGACCTAACGGGATTTGTGTATCCCTTGTGCTAACAGTGTAAGACTCAGTACCAAGTGTTGGTTAGTAAGGCAGGACTCTGGAGGAGTGGAGCCCAGCAGCACAAAGGATTTCCTTTCAGACTGAGTCGAAGTGCAGGGCCTGGAGCATGTAGCTGAATGACTTGGACTGTGTGACTGTGTAAGAGAAAGCTAAACAAATGAGAAAGCAAGTATGAAAACAAGCTTGGTGTTGCAAGATGGCAAGGCTACTGCTTCCTTTGAGATAATTGTTTGAATAGCAGAGTTGTATTTCTAAACGCAAAATTTGCTTTGTTATTAAATAGTCTAATTTATCTAGTATCGGGGGATAGGGTTGCATGTAAAAGTTATGACTGCTGTAATGAATTTCTCCCAATGGAAATGATATGATAAGGGCTTCTTGTGCTTGCTAAAAATGCCAGCAGTCTTTCCAGACACCTGACTATCTGGGATTCCTGAAAAAGAAGATACAGCATTATATCCAGGCTCTTCCATAAGTGTTCTGGCTATTTGGATTTCAATAGGGCGTCCTTCTAGAAGAACACTTTCTACATAGCTTTTCAACTCTCAAATGTTTGCTCTGCAAGCTCCTTTTTGAGAGTGCAAATCTGCCGCAGGCCATCTGTGCTCTTCCAGCAAGGGATTTTGGCTGCTTGAAAGCAGATGGGAAAAGAGAATCTCACCCCCGTCCTCCCCCAGCCCTTTCCTTCCTTGGGGTTGCTGGGTACAGATACATTTTGCTGTGTGGGTGGTGAGGACGTGACAGTAAGGAAGTTGTATATTCTGGCTGGATGAGGGAATCGCCTTACTTTGTAAAAATGAGTAGGTCGAGGCATATTACTGCTTTCAAATAGTGTATAGGAAAATGAAAGCTGTAAGGCTCTAGTTTGTGGCTTTTTTTTTATTCTTTTATGTCTGAGTGTTTTTCAGAGGTGATGGCTTGAACTTTTTGTGGATTTAAATAATGGAATTATTAATTCTAAAAAGCTCTGCTTTTTTTTTTTATTGTCTTGGCATTTATGTCCCACTATTTCCTGTTTGCTATCCTTGATTTCTCACCTTCTTTTAGAAAAACTTGTACTGGAGCATTTACTTAAAAGTTAGGCTGCATCAACAAATTCTGCATAACACTTATGTATCTAAATATTTTTGCCCTTTGAATTTTACTTTCCAGTAGCCTTTCTTTCCCTTCTCTCAATCTCTTTTAATTTTGATTTTGAATATAATATGTTGTGTAATGTGAATTCTACTTCTAGATTTCCAAAGGAAAATGATGGAGGGATATTTACCAGAAATGCAAAGCACGCTGGAGCCGGTCAATCTGTCGGATGACACCTCTTCCAGGTCCCCAGATAATGAGAAGTCTGATAAAACATCTGGAATAAAGGACTGCTCAAGCATCAGTTATACTGGAGATGATGCTGGTGTCTTGGAAAGTGAATCAAGGTTGTTGCCCTCGGACCAGGATTCAACAGTTACTGGCATAAGCAACAATGGGGCCCTGGCAGAAAGGCAGGAGCAGCAGTGTGGAGGGGCAGACTGCTGTGCCAATACCTGCTCTGAAAGAAAGATAGAAGGCTCCACAAAACCAGAACATATATCTAGTGAAGAATTTGAACGACAAGATCCAAAAACTAATCAAACAGAACAATCTTTAATGGAAATATTACAGGGGCTAAGGGAGGAGCCTGACTATGTGAAAAAATCTAGCCATAAAATCTATTCAGAAAGCCCTTACGACACAGACTGCACAAAGAAGCTTATTTCCACAATACATCAGACTTCCTCACAGGAGGATTTGCTAAAGGAAATAGAGTCTGAACTCTTATCTACAGATTTTTCAAAGGAACGAAAATTCCCAAATGGTGTGCAGAAGGGTGAACATACCTTGGCTGTGTTTGAAAAATGTGTGCAAGATAAGTACCTGGAACAAGAACAAATTATAAAAAAGTGAGTATTTGAGTATGCTCATCACAAATGGAGGTGTGTATGGAACCATTTTCCTTGCATGTTGTGTACAACTGCATACAACGTTTTGGTATGAAACAAGTAGTTTCTTGGGAGTTGTTGTAAGGACAGTTAATGAGCTTTTTTAATTATGTTCTTAAGTGAGGAATTATTTTTACTTGTGGTATGTACTTACAAATAAAAATGTGTGCTTAGATCTCTGAATTCTTGTGGAATTTGGCAGGAACTGAATAGCCAACTGTTCAGTTGAATAGCCTGCGAATGTATAGAATAAGTACTGTAAAAGTAATGGTGATATAAAAATAGTCCAGGATTCGTTCAGTCCATATATGTCTTTGGAGAAATGAACCTTTGTAATTACAAACTCCCACTATGTATGTTTCATTTATGAGTTTGAAATTGCTTATTGCTTTTTCAAGTAGTATTCAGTTTCCTGTCATAATCCAGCAAAGTTGCTAATCAGTCGAGAGCTATTCTTTGAGTTGGAAATGTCATATATAGGTAAACTACTGTCTTACCACATTTTATAGTAGGGCTTTTGAAATGAGTGGTTTATAAACTTTGCTGTAATAAACTGGGCTTAATAGTTCTACCAGGCAGTACACTAGATGAAGAATATTGTATTCATGAAAAGCCAGTTCGTTGCTTGATTTCTTGATTCCCCACTTGGTGTTTGATATTCTGTTACCACTTCAATAATGTTTTTTGCTAACAAAATGTAGCCTCTAACTTCAAATTTATTGCCACTTGCAGAGCTGGAAATGAGTGTCCTACTCTTCGTGTAAGGCACTCCGATACCATGGTTTGGGAGGACATCAAAGGGAGGGAAACCAGGCAGAGGGAGAGGTGCCCAGTAGGGAAGGTATTTTCTTGCACCTCACCAGTTAACCTCTGGCAGAAATCGTAAATGTGAGGAAGGTCAGTTGATGACAGGAAAGCTTGGGAATGCATAGTTAAGACATTCAGTAATTACAGAGGAGGAGGAGTGGGAATCTGAAGTGGTAGATGTGTAGATGATTGTAATTCCAGGAGATCTTAAGTGAACAAGTTGTTTGGGTTTTACTTGTTTACGGTAAACTCAAAGGCAGGTCAGTGTTTTCAGCCATGGACCAATTACTTTCTTAGAGACAAATGTTTGTATAAATATAGGTATATATTATGTATATACACAGAAAGTTTTTTCTATAAACATGTCTTCAGCCTCTTTTTTTGCCAGCTGCTATCCCAGCTGCAGCCCTTTGACTCTTGGGGACTGACCTCAAGAGTGTAAAACTGCTGTGGAACATTTTATGTTTGGTCCAAAGGGCATTCTGAGTTGGGTTGATTTTGTCCCTTAGTTTATGATCAGCAGAATTTCTTGTAACATTGCTCTGGAAATAGCCCAGTTGTCCCCTGCGATCAGTTCTAAGATATACTGGTGAGGAGCAATTGTGTGAAATATTAAGAATTTGTAGTCCTGGAATATTCATTAATAGATTAAAAAACAGTTCAGAAGTGCTAAACTCTCTTTCACTGATTGTTTTGAATTCCTTGTAATTTAGAAGCCTAATTTTAGAGGGTTTTTTTTTCTTTTTTCCCAAAGAAAGGGAGCTAAAGATGAAAGTATATATGTAAAGGGTTGTTTAAATATCTTGTTCAGGTAAGTGCATGCTTCCCACAAATTGATGCAATTAGTGGCCTAAAATATCCACCATCTAACTGTATCTTAAACATGTAAATACATTTGAGACTCTGTTTATTTAGCAGTTCTAGCAATGTAACTTCTGAGTTTTATGTATAACTATCTTCTATGGCAGTGCTAGAAGGTGAAACTAAATACATGTCAGCTTCAACTCAGGCTTCAAACTTGCAGCTGAGCTGCAAATGAACAAACTATTGCTAAAAATTTGAACTTCATAAGGAATACGAGCATGGACGCTGTTGTAGTTACATACCCACTTAGGACTCAAAATCAGCGTTCCATTTCTTACCAGGTTGTGAACTTCAAGGGCTACTCTGAGCAATCCATGAAATGAGTATAGTATCTGTGTTTTCAGACATTTGACTGGTGAAGCTATCTGACTGAAATTTCCTTGTCTTACCAAGTACCTTAAAGTTGTTAACATTTACAGTTCTGTAGTTGCATAGAGGTACCAAATGTCTCAATTCATCATGAGCAATAACAACCCCAAAATGCTGGAAACAAGCAATTTGCTCACAAGGAAGATGCTGCTTGCTTGTTTGGAGTTAAGTTTCACATGCACAACATACTTCTGTTTTGTTTTTGCAAGGCTTTTGTGGATTTCATTAGTGTTTCTGGCTGTAACTCCCAATAAAATTTGCAGATCAAAGAGGAAAAACCGTATATCTCAAAATTAAAATCAAACAAACAAACCAGTACTGAAGTATCTTGCACTTAATTTGTTTTTTTTTTCTTTACAGGTTGATTAAAGAAAATAAAAAACATCAGGAACTGATTTTGGAAATTTGCTCAGAAAAGGACAACTTAAAAGATGAATTGAAAAAACGAACAGAAACAGAAAAGCAGCACCTTAACATTATTAAACAGGTACAGATAAAAAAACAGAAGTGCTGGTTAGTATCTCACCCGTATACGATGTCACTATTGCCACTGTTTAAGATGACGTCCTTGGTAGCATAGCGGAGAAGGAAGGAGTGCCCATGTTTATTATCCTAAGCTTTTTAAGAGGATGAATCTGCTCTTCCATTCCAAGAAATACTATTCATTGGCTAAAAGCATTTAGTGTCTTTGGATAAACTGACTTTCTAGATTCAGATCACTTAAGTGTTCCATATCTGGAAGTCTCTCTTACAGTCAAGAGAGTACCTTGTTTCGTGGGTTGCCTTGGTGGTAGGTTATGTGTACCTTGGCTTCCTGCTGGAGACAGCATATGTTGAAGGTCTGTTAGATATTTTTACAAAAAATGACAAGTTCAGCCTTTTATCCTGATAGGATGATTTATTGTTTGTAGACATAAAGGAGATCTTATGCGAGTGTTTTATCAAGCCCAGTTTCTTCTTAATTTGTAATCTTTATCTTCTGTTGTTAACTACTGCATCTGCTAATAGAAGTGGATGGGTGTGTATTTACAGTTGTAAACGTTAACAATATGTAGAACATGTATAAAGGGTAGAGCGTATTAACTGTGGTCTTGCACGTTATTTTGGTATTATTGGTTACTATATACAGGTATTTCCCCAGTGAATTGTTAGAACCATGACAAGCCAAAGAGGAACATAGACTGTGCATTGGTGTAGGCTGGTTTTAGCGTGGGAAGAAAAGGTATCACATCAGGTGTCATTGCTTCTCTGTTACAAAGTTATCTGCTAATGTTCCTACAGTTGGTTGGCCTAGCTTTATAAACTGATTACAGCTTAGATTATTATTTGATTATTATCTGCCAAGAGATAGCATTTAAATTACTAATTTCTGTTTGTCAAAGTGCTGGTGATACTGCCGCAGTTGTCAGGTTTCTCTGTTGATGTCTGCATCACACAGAAATCTGTTCTCAAACAGTGTGTCAAGCTTGTGGTGTTCCAGAGGAATGTAAGTAGAAACTTTGATGCAGGTAGAAACTTTGTCTTTTGGTTAATTTCAAAGAATCTTTAAAAATCCATGATGAGATTGAAAATGGAATTGGAAAGTCTTATTTTTAAGCTACAAATTGGAATTGCGTATGCCAGTATGAGCAGCTTACTCGTTCTCTCGTCTGTATTTCCATGATAGCACTGTATGATTTCATGAAGCTATATTATGCAGCAATTGCTTTGTCCCATTCTGAAAAACAAAATATTTGTGAGGGAGTTTCTTTTGCTTTCTGTTCAGATAAGAAGGATCTGTGATATTACATGCTTGCAGGTGATTTCAGAAAATACCGGTTTGGCGTATGATACTTTTATATTGTAGTTGGATAGCACCTGGAATTGTAAGAAAGATACATTACAGTGAAACACTTGAGGTTTTTTGTTTGTGATGTGGGTGATTTAATGTTACAAATTTCTAAATCAGTGTTTTCTGGCAGCTTTCAAGTCATTGAAAGCTTGGCTGCACTCACAGCTGCAAGCAAACTGCACGTACATGCTTGTAGGTGTGAAACTTTTATTTCATATGGGCAACGGTTCATTTGCAAAGCTGAAGAGGGTGTGATCAGTTCATTGTGGAACAGAAGCATTTTGGGTTGTTCTTGCCTTTTATGTAGCAGTTTGGAATTGCACAAAAATGTAAGATACTGATCCTGAGATCTTGTACTTTTTTACACCCACCCCCCCAAAACAAAAAAACACTAACCTTCATGAATTGGCTTTCCCCTGGAACAAGACGATAGTCGTTAAGGCACAATTTGAACAACCTTTGGGCAGCATTATAGCTTATGTAGCCACCACTTGCTCTTGCGTTAGTGCTGCTGCTTCTTCTACTGAACTTGCATGACTGTGCAGTGAACATGCTCTGGGAAGTGTTCCAGTTGAACATTGGAAATTATTCTTCAGCTGGATCAGGTCTCTGACTTGGTTCACTAGGCGGCTAAAAAAAGTGCCAGCACAATGTCTAAGCACCTCTTTATTTGCTGAGTTGTTTTTTAATGAATTAACTCCCAGTCCAGTTCAGTATGGACACATGACTGCTTTGCTGGCACGGTAGAGGATATGGCACAGGGATAGCAACAAAAGGGTCGAAGGTGAAGCAACTTCAGAGAGCAGCCAGCTCCACTCTGGCATCAGCATTTGCTGTCAATCTAATTTTTTGTGTAGTAAATTACTATGCCTTGTGTTTTACTTGATTTGATGCATCTTCAGTCTCATTGAAGATAAGAATTGACATCTTTCATGCTTGTACTGTAATGCAAAGCTAGATGTTGATATGGATAGTTGCAGCTTGACAAGTGTAAAATACAGGTAAATGCCTGTTGAAGCATCTAATTTTGTGTGAAATGTTCCTGCCTGTACAAAACATGATCAAAGTCTTATTTTCCCTATAATTATATCATAATGTTGTCTTTTAGCTGGAAGCAAGAATGGAAGAGCTTAATAAAGAAATGAAAGCTAGTAAAGACAAACTTTTAACTCAAGATGCAGCAGCCAAAAATGCTATTCAGCAGTTGCATAAAGAGATGGCCTTTCGAATGGAACAGGTAATATGGAAAATCTTTGATTATTGAACATCTTATGAACAAACTCGGTTCTTGTAGGAAACATGCAGCCTAGGTTGTTAGATCACTAGGTAAGGCAAAATTTTCCAAAATTGGAACTACTAGCGTGCAGTTATATATGCATTTTGGATAACTGGCATCAGTGAATTTCTAAATAGCTGTTAACATTCTAGAGTGCCTGTATCAGAAATGGTGTGGCCAGCAGGAGTAGGGAGGTGATCGTGCCCCTGTACTCGGCACTGGTGAGGCCGCACCTCGAATACCGTGTTCCATTTTGGGCCCCTCACTACAAGAAGGACATTGAGGTGCTGGAACGTGTCCAGAGAAGGGCAACGAAGCTGGTGAAGGGTCTAGAGCACAAGTCTGACGAGGAGCGGCTTAGGGAACTGGGGCTGTTTAGCCTGGAGAAGAGGATGCTGATTGGGAGACCTTATCGCTCTCTACAACTACCTGAAAGGAGGTTGTAGCGAGGTGGGTGTTGGTCTCTTCTCCCAAGTAACAAGTGACAGGACAAGAGGAAATGGCCTCACGTTGCACCAGGGGAGGTTTAGATTGGATATTAGGAAAGATATGTGTATGTTTATATGTATAGAATTCAGCCCTCAAGGAAATCTCATTTTCCTTGACTGTAAGCTGATCTTCGTTCAAAAGGAGGTAAAAGCTGGCAGTGGCTCTTTTCAGACAGACTATCACAAGATTAATATTTTTCTCAACTCCAGCACAAAGCTCTTATTTTGTCTCGTGTATTACTGAGAGCTGAGATGATTTTTTTTTTCCCCTTCTTAATATCATATTTTGCCAAGCATTTTCTCTATTGTATGAATTTTAAAGCTCAGTGTCTGATTCTTTTTTTATTTGAAGCAGACTTTATTAGTGCTGGTGTGGGGTAAATCTGTAAAAATAAGCCACTGAAAGTAAGCCATCTGAAAAATAAGCCACTGGATAATGATTGTGCAGTTGGCATGTGGACGAGGGAAGACAGAGGACCAGTACTGGGTATTTGCAAAATTATTTTGTTGCTAAAACTTACCAAATACACTTCTTTCTTTCTGAAACAACAAATTATATTCCGAATTACTAATGTATTGATAACTCATTTGAGATGTTTAGCTGTGAAGCTGCAGCTGCTTAGATATATATTTACTGTTAGAAGTATGAGTAATTCCAGCACTTAAGTGGGATCTAATGTTAATCTTTGCAAAACAGGAGCTTTTTTGTCCTACTTTGTTATGCTACTATACTGCAATACTGAAAATATCCAGTAGTGTCTTAGAAAAGCTAATTATGAAATACAAGGGTGATTCATTCTATGTTAATATTTTTCAAGGCAAACAAGAAATGTGAAGAAGCACGCCATGAAAAGGAAACAATGGTGATGAAATACGTCCGAGGGGAGAAGGAATCACTTGACCTCCGAAAGGAAAAGGAGATACTTGAGAGAAGAGTGAGAGACGCAAACAAAGAAATTGAAAAGCATACTAATAAAATCAAACAACTTTCTCAGGAAAAAGGAAGATTGCACCAGCTCTATGAAACTAAGGTGGTCTAAGTATTGCTGTATGAGTTGAGTGAATGATTAAAAGTACTATCAGACCAACCTTATCACTTGTTTGCTATTGTACTTGGTGAAAGAAACCTGTTTTCATTTGGCTTTGCTCTATAGCTGTGAAAACCCCTTTCCTCCAAGGGAAGGGAAAGAAGTTCCTGAGTTCTCATTGTTGTCTATTTGAAGTTCCTCTTAATATTTCCCTGAATATCAGTTTGTGAAATATAAGGGGGTTTTTGACAAAATTAAAAAGACTACTTGTTGCAGATGACTGGATTTTGAGGGAATTTCTAGCTTGTTTGGGTTCTTTTTTAAAAGAGTGTAATGGCATTAAATTATTGCATCCTTTTTTGCTATTTTTGTGTGTTTTCACTCTGTATTTTCTCTTTTGTACTACTAAAAATTGGTAATAAAGCAGAAGGATTTTTCAGGCCCAATTCAAAAAGTTTGCCATTTTTTAGAAGCCAGTAAGAGATTCCCACCAGCCTCTTAAAATTATCCAGGTCTTTTTGTATTGTGCTTCACACCTGTGCTTCACAATTCTGTTTCATGTGAAAGATCCAAAAATTGACAAATTAATGGGGTTCAAACTTTGATTTGGGCCTCTTCTGAGCAATTGTACTATGCACAAAAAGATCAGAAAAATACATCTTAATAAAAGTCCTAAAAATTATGCTTCTGAAGCAAAAAATCACCTCAGTGTCCTCTTTCACATGAACAGGAAGTGGGAGCATGACTTCAGGTTTCCTAAACAAAACTTACCATACTAGCTATCTTCATAACTCCTGAGGATTACACTAGAGCCTTACAGGAATTGTAGTGCCCTCATACGGTGCTGCTTTAAACTTTTTTGGTAAGACGAACCTATTACTTCAGAAACACAGTTTGGAAATTTGGCTTAATGCAGTGGTTTGTGGATAGGGGTATAGAAGGTTATGCCAGCAATGTGCTTCTGTTAACATCCTTTCTTGGCACTGACTTAGAGATTAGTGATTTGACTTGCATACATTTTGCTGTCAGTGCTCACACTAGTCTGCACCTCTATAGTTGGTAATACTGGTGTCGTAGTTTTTGTCTGTAGCTGTGTATAACATATGACCTTACCACTTTGATCCTGTGTTTCCTCATCCTTTTGCCAAAAAAGAACAAAAAGAGGACTGTGCAGGTTACCCAGGAGATAATTATTTTAGATCAGAACTCTAGACTGTGCTTTGCCTTTTAATAGATATGTAGCATTAATGTATATTAGAATGTACATAAGTAATGTAGCCTTACCTTGCTATTCAAACCAGAACACTGATGTTTTTTTTGCTGGATTATGGGCTAAAGCATTATTGAGCACTCTTAAGTCTGTGCATGCTTTTGCAAAATCCAGACACTGAGGGAAAAAAAGAACAAACCTGCATTTGACACTTGAGCAGGAGTCTTGTTGTAGAAGCACTGGATGATTTAAATCTATAAAATAAAATCTATGAAATCTTCTTAGGATGGTGAAGCCACTCGACTCAACAGAGAAATAGAAAAATTGAAAGAAGAAATCAATTCTCATGTTATCAAAGTAAAATGGGCTCAGAACAAATTGAAAACAGAAATGGATTCGCACAAGGTTAGTGAAGTGGTACTGGTGCCATGACATGAAAATACAGTCAGAGGAATGTAATTGCTATACTGTTTACTTTTTATATAGTACTAAAATCTGTTTCTAAAGTGTTTTTTCTTTAATTTGAATACCTGCAGCAAAAGTCAGAATAGTGCTCTTAAAGATATTGATACGGAAATGGAAATGTTGAAAGGATGTGAGGGGAGGATGTGGGGACGGGTTCTGTTTAATCTGGTGATCAACTTTTAATTTGGTTTTTTGTATGAATTAACTGTCGTCTTAGTTTAGTTTTTATGTGATAGAGTTAAATCTGTCATCTGAAAATGTGCATGACATGTAACCAAGAGGTCCTTTTGTTGTGCTTTCAGTGTTGGAACAAACAGAATTGCATAAAGTAATAGTTGAATGGAAGCAAGAGGAAAAATAATGCTGGACATATTATTTTGTTTTGTTGTTAATTCTTTCCAGACTGAAATAGGAAACTTTTATTATGAGAAATGCTTTTTCCAGATTAAGTTAGATAAATAGGTTTAACCCATTATTTATTACTGGTTTTATAGGAAACCAAAGAACGCCTCAAAGATGCAACAACAAAATTAACTGAAGCAAAAGAAGAAGCAGACCAGATAAGGAAAAACTGTCAAGAAATGATAAAAACCTACCAAGTAGGCACATTTTCTCAGGAGGTGAAATTAGTGTTTAGCATCTGAGTCGTCTTTTTCCTCCCTTTCTATCTTAAGCTGTAGCAGGGAAGAATTATCCTGTGCAAGCTACAAAGCCGAGATGACTAGTCACTGATTTCTTTACTTGAAAGTTGTTAAATAAAACGGAAAATGTTTGTCTTGATTGGCACGCAATGTGGGGGTCTTTTTTGGCATGTTCAGAATTATTAGATATGTACCTACAGAAAAGAGACTCAGTGATGTGAAAAGCTGTCTGTATGCTCATAAAACCAGAAAGGGGAACATAAAACTCTCAAACTGTACTTGCATATCTTCAATCCTTTTAGGAGTCAGAAGAAATTAAATCAAATGAATTGGATGCAAAACTCCGAGTAACCAAAGGAGAACTAGAGAAACAAATTCAGGAGAAGTCTGATCACCTGGAGGTAAATATGTGGTGTGTGGAGACAACACAGTTGGCAACTTAGTAGTTAAGAATGCCGTGAGTTTTTAATTTTGAAAATCTTATTTTAAGCTGCTTACAATTTTTGCCAAACATTTTTCTTTTTGGTGTAATACTACAGCCCAGGTGTCTGCGTCCAGCCCTGCTTTTTTAGGAGGATGTTTTTAGCTATTACCTTGGATGCACTTTTTAAAATCAAAGCTGTGGGGAAAAGGATGATATAACGAGGAAAAAATAACTGCTCTTTCCTTTATAACCATGAATGTTGCTATAATTTAGAGCACAAATTCAGATGATAGGCAGGTCTTTCTCTGACCGGTATTTTGCCAAGCTAATGGTAAGGAGAGATAGAGAACAGCCTCTGTTCTGTGTAGAGATTTGCTAGCCCAAAAGCTAAATTCTCTAATGATTTAGTACCTGCTCGCAGCTCATATGTGCATATGGTATCTTCAGTTTGCCTAGAACTTTCCCCAGGGGCTGTTGTGGCTGAGATTTGTACACCTAAAACCAGAGTGTATAATCTCACTTTTGTTCTCAGTTCTTCTGAGAATAAAGAAGCTTTTAGGCTTTGCTTTCCTTTTTGAATAAGTAAAACAAACCTTTTGGGTACATGTTGTGCCTTAAGCCCTCTCAGCTGTTGTGGTGGCCTGCATTGGCCTAGACTTTTTTGACATCCCAGGAGATGCCACTGTCTGTTTAGATTTCTCAAGGAGCTTTTCACTCTTTAAAAAGGTGCATCATGCAAAAATAAAAGAACTGGAAGACTTGAAGAGAACATTTAAAGAAGGCATGGATGAGCTTCGAACGCTGAGAACAAAGGTAACGTATGCTGTGTTGGATGGCAGTGGGGCTAAAGGCACAGTGTTGGGTTTTGGAACAAGACTATATTCAATCTGTTAATTGTATTTTTACTTCTTTTGGAATAAACAGTGTGATTTGATACTGGCTGGCATGAGACTAGCAGGGATATGTAACTGTGACTCTGGGTAGCCTTTCTTAAGGAGCATCAGTTGATGCGTAGTACAACAATGTTTTGTTTCATGGTATGCACCTCATTTGACTGAGAAGTTGTGACAAACATTTTTATTAAATAACCTGTAAATTAAGTAACTTTGGAATATGAAAAATACTTGTAAACTGTTCCCACCTGTGAAGCTGTTTTGTAGAGGTCATACATGTGATCTCTAGTAAGGAGTATAACTTGTGAACAGTCTATAGATTAGTATGCCAGTCCCTCTATCCAGAGCAGGGTTTTAGCTCAATAGGACCTTAGAAAAAGGGAGGAAGACATAACAAGGGATTGGCTTGGTAACTGGGGAAAGATGATGTCTTTGGATCCTGGTCCATAAGACTGATAGTCTTTGAACAAAACTAATGTTGATCACACTTGTTTCATTTTACTTTTTTGCATTTTTTTGTCTGTTTATTTTTCTGACTGTATTTGATCTGAAATATTTGGGATATTGTTCTGAGCTACTTGGAATCACCGAAAAAATAACACAGGAGCTTTGTACAACAATCTAGACATTTGATCAGAATAATTCAGCTCTGAAGTTTGGGAGAATAAATAGTTTCTCATTTTTTTTCTATTTAGGTAAAGTGTCTAGAGGATGAGCGTTTAAGAACAGAAGATGAGTTATCCAAGTATAAAGAAATCATTAATAGACAGAAAACTGAAATTCAGAATTTGCTGGACAGAGTCAAAACTGTAGATCATCTGCAGGATCAACATCAGAGGTATAGCTATGCACTTTGAGGAATGATTTAAAAGATTATCCAGGATGTGGAAAGTTTGTTTTTGTTTTTTGTTTTTTTTTTTTTAATTGAAACTATTGATGCTTTAAAATGTATTGTAATTTGAAGAATCCCTGTCCTAATTTAAGTGTTTTTCTAATCTAAATCAATATTGCTGGTACTGGAGACAACCTTGTTGGCCTCTTATAAGACGAGGGGATTGAGTTTGATAAGTCTAATTCTTACGTCTTTCATTATTAGAATAAGTAGTGCTTGCTTTCTGGCATACTCTGTAGGAAGTTACGTCTTCTAGGTGTCTGCCCAGTGCTCGTTTTATTGAAAGATTGGGGAAAAGCAACTGAACTGGAAAGACAGATTGCTTCAAAATTGTGATGGATGAATGAAAGTAACAAAAACAATTTTATATATTTGACAGATGCCATATTCAGATAGTAGGGAGCACTTGTATTTCTAATGGACTGGTATTCATTCTGCTGTATCAAAGTTTGCTCATTTAAGAATGTGAGGGAAATAATCTCGGAGAAGAGTTGGGTTTGTGGACACTTGAGGAGTGTCTGAGCATAGTCATGTTTCTATATGGTACATATGGACTAGAATATACAAATGCTATCTATTTCATTGATTCTAATGGTGTTTCATCAGTGGAGATAGACAAACATCAGATAAGCAGAACCACCCATGTGTCCCTCCTGTGCTTTTAAACAGTTCTTATTTATCACTGAAAAATATTTAAGTGATTGTATGCCTTCCTCAGGGTTTAGAGAATGGAGTTTTTTCCATTTGCTGTGTGTTGGTCAGCTGTGTTGGCACTATGTCATCAGCCTTTCTAGGGAAACTGCTATCTGTTAGAGACAACTGAAGCTTACACTTGATCAATAAATTATTTTTCACTTGGGATCTTGCCAAGTGAATTAAAAGGACTGTGATCACAGTGTGAAACTACAAATGTGTTTTTCCAGTTATCTTTTCCTCTCAGTAATTGAGACATGCTTAAATATCTGTGTCTCATTCCTATTCAACTTGGATCAAATTTTTTTTAAGTATATCCTACCTGTACAACACTTACTATCCCTACATCAAGTCTCATACTGTCTTTTACTTCTCTGACTCTAACATGTCTTCAGTACTCCTTAGAATGTTTGATAAAGTTGTAGAATCTCAACCAGAGATTTAAAACTTGGACCAGTAAATTCCCGTTATCATCTATGAAAGAGAAATCCTGGAATCTTGACCTCTGTTTTTCCTGTTGTTGTGTAGAATAAATAAACTTCTTACTGCCTTTCATTTTCTTGGGAGCAAATGGAAGGAACTTCATCTTAATTCACACAAAATCTTATCTGTTTTCTTGATGAGAAAAGAATAGAGGACGCAGGTTTCTTTAGCCTGGGAAAGAGAAGATGGAAGGGAGACATCCTTATATCTATAAAAGGCTATTATAAAGGGAATGTTCAGTTATCCTTGTTCACTGGAGGAAGGATAAAAATAGAGTTTTGCAGGAAAGATGATTTTAGGTTGAATGCTGAGAAGAACTTTATGGCTGAGCTGATTACCTCCAGTGTTGCCTGGTCTCCTTCATTGGAGAACTTTAAGGATGAGCTAGAGATGTCTTTTAGAATGGTCTAAACATTTAATTTTGGCTGGTTCAACCCTGACTGTGTACTACAGGTTTCTCCTGTCATAATGAAACACTATATTTGGAAACGTAAAATATAAGCATATCCTTCTGGCATAGGTTTTTAAATGGGAGCTGTTAGGTGAGATATTCTTGCAGCATAAATGGCTGAAAAAAATCAGTGCTGTAGTTGCTCAGTCTTAAGTCTTCTGAAAGGTAGAATTAGTCTAAAAAAGACTGTAAAGGCATGGTGCAATACATTTGATGTTATCCTTTGGTAGTGCAATGCTAGCTAATTTCTGTTGTCAGTAACCACATGAGCTCCTCATTTTGGTAGCTGCAAGCGTATAATTTATAGTAATGGAGTTCCAGTAGAATTCCGTTACTTAGTTTTACAAAATTATAGTTCATTGTCAGAATGATTAATGATTTGGATTGCCTGAGCCTCACCTCTACTTGAAGAAACATGTTGATATGGGGTTGTTGGTTTAAAGTGAATTGAGCCTCCTGGCAATTACACTGTGTGACAGGGAATTAAAAATGAGATGTGTGCCCTTACTTTGTATAACTTTAATTTTATTTTTAAATTTGAATATACACACTCCCTGTGAGAAAGAGAGGTGAGAGGTTTTCTGCTGATGTTCGAAGGTAAGGTTTTAGAAAGGTGTAGAAAATCCTATGATTGAAGAACTAATGAAATAATATTGCAAGAGCAAATGAGGAGGACGTTTTAGTCTGTAACTTTTTTAACAGCTATTTAATTTTTGAATTAATTTCAGTCACTTTCTCTAAAATGTTGATCATATCTGAAGATACAGTCTTTCTCACTGAAATGGTTTGCAAGTGATAGATGAAAAGTCTCCTAATGGGAATGCTTCAGTAGAAACAAGAACTTGTTTTGTAGAGGATTTGGGGAGGGATAGTGGAGTAAGACGGGTCCTTTGAATCGGAGCTGCACTGCTTGGATAAGGATGTTTCAAAAGTCACCGTACTGCTGTCCTGGAGAAGCTCAAAACTGGAGTATTTCCCCATCTCTTAAAGACAAGTCCTCTTATAGAATGACCACCTTTGTTGGATTTGCAGATCTTCCTCTTACCTACAGCATCTGTTTTTGAGGGTTTTGTTTATACCCTGTACTGAAGTTCATGACATTGAATACAGAGAGATGGTCTTCCTTAAGGAAGCTAATGACTGCATGTCCTTCCTTCTGTGAGGTACAGATACCTGTCACTTCAGCACTGCAACATGTCATGAAATGGGATCTGCAAACTCCTTTGGCATTTAAAACCATCCAGCGACTAACAGATGCCCCAGGGTCATTCATTTTTTCCTCTGCCTTATTTGGTCTTGTCATGAATGCTTTTATTTCAGTAAGGTTTCACATCTTTAAGCTCAGCTTATCCCTAATAAGATACAATTGTTTTGACAGAGATGAACAAGAAATCAGTGCTTTAAAGGAAGAAGTAGATGGTTTCAATTCTCTGATTGCTGATCTCCAGAAGGACATTGAAGGTAGTCGGAAAAGAGAATCTGAGCTATTGATATTCACTGAAAAATTAACCAGTAAGAACGCACAGCTTCAGTCTGAAAACAATTCCTTACAGAGCCAGTTGGATAAGCTTTCTTACAGCGAAAGAGAGCTGCAGAATCAGCTGGAATGTGTTCAACAGACTAAAGGTGATCTGGTGAGTACAATATGCAGCTTGTTTTTTGCACTAGTCAGATGTTTGATACTGGTAAAGAAGTGGCACATGAATTCCACCTTGTGTCTTTACTTACCTGACCGCAATTTCTCCTTGAGTTTGCCAATTTGATAGAATAATAGCAGCGGGATATAAACACCTGTTTCTAAGGGGAAAGAAATCCTGAGGCACACTGCACTGGAATGAGGGGGTGTTACTGTGTTGCTCCTTCTGTCTTTCTGGAAGTACAGAGTTGTTCTCTGTGCAGCTGTCATTGAAACAATCAAAAGGTTGTCATTTGTCTGTGAAATTTATTACTGTAAACTGTTTCTTAGGTCCTGTTTGTACTATGAGACAAATGTAATTTTTAATAAACTTGGTGTGTCGTGGAAGGTAATGTGACTGCACTGTACAGCTCTGCATGGCTTTCTACTGTACCACGTAGATGTTTTGGAGATAGTTCAGGAGTCTTACTGCAGCGTTGCACTGTGCTGCATATTCTTTTGCAGTGCCTAAACAATAAATGTAGAATGTGAATGATTCGCAGGTGAAAAGTAAAGTGCAGAGTTAGGGCTCTTGAGCGTACAGTATGGTTAGGCTGGAATTTTTTTGTATATGACCGAAAGTAAAACTACGATTTCAGGCCGCCAAGTTGCAGAAGGAGGAGGATCAGCGAAAGCTAGAGGTTGAGACGCTACAGGCTCAGCTTGCTTCAGAGCAGAAAGAACTAACAGCGCTGAAGACCCACCTGGATGAACTGAAAGATGAACTGGCTACCCAGAAGCGCAAGCATGCAGCAAACCTAAAAGATCTCACGAAACAACTTCAGCTAGGTTGAAATTATTTTCAGATATAATGAGTCGGCCCCGTCTGTAAGCCCCTTCACAGTGTCTCGTAGAGACTAGGGTCCTGTCTGTGTGTGCGCGCACTGTTTGAGCGTAGCCCTTCAAGCTCTCCCTGTCTCTAAAGATAACGAGAGTGAGCAAGTTGGATCTTGGGGAAACTGCAGTTACAGGAAACAGGCCTTAGTGTCAATTTTCAGTCTTAAATACAACTTTTGAAATAGGCTTAGATGTAAAATGAAAGATTTATTTCAAAAGAGCTTGGTCTTTGTTATCATGTATTTGACTACTGAAATGTCGCTGTGGGTATATATGGATCCTGGTCTGTGTAGAAGTATATTCAAAAGTTGCCAGAAGCTTCCTAGTTGCTGATTGTATCGGGAATTGCTGGTGACGGTTATTTTTTTAGTATATTAAACAGAGCACTTCAGTTTTTAAAGATGGATATGGAGAGACTGATGACTAACTTTGTCAACAAATAGAAATCATTAAATACCCAATAATGCATATGCTCTGAATGCAAATAGATTTGAATATAATCAAATCTGTTTGAAATGTATTTGAAAGAAGAGATCCTGTTGGCATTGTGCAAGACAAGTTCCATGTCTCTCTTTGTATATATGTGAACAGCTGTGCACTTTCCCTCTTGATCCCTACTGGTGATGCTTCTGGCACAAGTACTACACTCGGCTCCTAGTAGTGATTCAGTTATGACATCCTGGAACATAGTTGCAATTCTGTCATTCAGTAGTTATTTACATGGCAGTCCTAATCAAAAGTAAATTAAATTTAAGTCTTATTGTTCCCAGTTAATCCTATGTATGACATTACCCCCTTCAACTGGCAGCTGCTGCAGGGTGTAGGGATCCTGGTGGATGTTGCATCCAGGTGCTTCATGGTTGGGGGCAGGGAGAGAAGGGGGGCTGTTTGGTTTTGGTTTTTTTTTCCTCTAAGATTTTTAGTTTGCTACCATTATCTTTCAGTTATCAAGCCATGTTAAATTAGTGCAGGTCAGAGAGAATTAGAGTTTTTATATGTCGTGTAACACTGATTTTTGGGTTTTAATCTCCTGTTGGTAACCATAATTTTATTATACTTTTAGCACGAAGGAAATTGGATCAGATGGAAAATGGTAATTATGACAAAGAAGGCAGCAGTATGGGGAGCCGTTCCAGTTCATCAGGTAATATAGCACATAGCAGGGCTGCCAAAACAATCCTTCGATCTTAATAAGGTTGCCATGGTGTGCTGCCGTGAGCCTTGCTCTTTCTGTGGTTTGTGCATATGCAGTGTGTGGGGAGCCTCTCATTAAAGCTGACAAAATAGCCTTTACGCACCAAAATGCACTTGGCTGAATGCAGTTGTAGGTGGTTATTCTTATTACAAGGTTGAAAGTTTAATGTTTGTAATGTTTATATATTTCGGTTCTTTTGAAACGCCTACCTTTTTTATTTTGTTGCTTTTATGTTTGGAGGAAGCTCAGAGGACTCCAGTTTATAGAGGACCCTCTTAAATGCTGCCAGAGGCAAAACAAAAATGAGCAGTGGATTCCAACATTGTTTAATTGCACTATTGACAGTTGCAACTGTGTAAATGATAAATCAATTAGCATGTTTAGAGGCATCAGTGTATTTGTGTAAAATTCATTACTTTCTATCTGGTTAGAAGTAAAGCAGTTATCTTTAGCACTGAAAACAGCATCTGTTTTCTTCCTCAGAACCTTTCGGTTTTAAGTTTGGTTAGTTCTCTCAGCGTCCTGTAATCTCACTGTATAAGAGAGAGAAATACTTAGAAGAACAGAAAGAAAAGAAAATATTTCAAGCTCTAAGTGATCCGTGCTGCAGAGTGTTTATACATAGGGCTTTTGTTGGTCTGTACACAGTTTTCATAGTGGTGTAATTTTAGTGGACTCCAAAACAGATATGTTTAAAATCAGCTCAGTGTTGTACAAAGTAATATTAATGAATATGAAGGTACTTAAGCAGGAATAAGCATTACTGAAGCAAGCACACTTATGCTAAAGGAACTATGCCCATGCTAGGGGACTACACTGCTGTTTCAGCATGTATCATTTAAATGGTGTAAGGATTGTTTATATAAAAACCCACTAACATATAAGGGAAACTGACATTCTGAAGAAAATATCCTAAGCTACTGAAATGTGATGAATGCATGCATTGCACTAGTGGAGATGTTTTACCTGGTATAAAAGCAAAAAGAGCTTTTACAAATACGGATCTATTGGCAGGGTCCCTTAATGCACGCAGCAGCAATGAGGATCGGTCACCTGAGAATACTGGATCTTCAGTAGCTGTGGATAGCTTCCCAGAGGTGGACAAGTCTGTCTTGGTTGAAAGAATACTAAGGCTACAGAAGGCACATGCGCGAAAAAATGAGAAGATGGAGTTTATGGAGGATCACATTAAACAACTGGTGGAGGAAATCAGGAAAAAAACGAAGTATGTTCTCAGTTCTGTTCATACAGTTTTTCAGTGTTGAGCTGGTGCACTAGACAAGTATTCTGGATTTTATGTAAGACAAGTAGTTATCTAAATTAAAATATTTAGAACAATGAAAATACTGCAGTGACAATAGATCTCAAAGGTAGAATTAGTCTTGGGGTTTTTTTTCCTCCTTATCTTTCCCCAGCAGTTACAGTAATTGCTGAGTTGTTTACTAAAAAAATTTTTCAGGAGGAATAGAATGGTGCAAGTGTTTTTTGGTAGCAAAACGGTCTCCAGCTGCTGATTTGAGGTGGACTGCTGCCACTGGCTAACAGAAGAGTCCGTTTTCTTCATGTGCTTAAAAGGGTACTGATTGTAAGTGTTTGTTTTGGAAGGAGAATCTGCATAATTCCAGATGATAGTCTGGCATGCGTATCAAACAAACAATGTATCTGAGCCAAAGGTGGTATTTTAACACACGAGACAAGATTCCACTTACATGGAAATCTCGTAGTACAGGGTGATGTCTGGAACTTCATTTAGGAGGGGAAGAAATTGTACCTTCCTCTGGAAAGTACAGTTGTCTGTTAAGTATAGCCCTTGCTTAACGAGCTTATACATTTATGTCCATCTGGTACCATTTCATAGAACATGATCACAGCTTCTGAAGACTCTTGAGCGGAGACTTTGTAATTTTTGTCTCATCTGTAGAAAGCTTAAGGTTCCCTGTCTGGAGTCTTTTAGCAAAGAAAAGTAGAGAGGGGCATTTTTTAAGTACCTTTTTTTGCACCAGGAGCAATATTACTTTCTCAAAATACTTCTAAATATGTAAACCTTGTGCATTGTAGAGACTCAGCTTATTGGCATCTCCTGTAGCACTTGTGGTATCCCAGGTTTTCCTCTGACCTAGAAATTGCAGGAGTTGATTTTTACTGCCTTTTCAGTAATACAGTACTGCTTGAAAGTAAAATTACTCTTGTGTCAGGAAGCTGATGTTACTTCAATGTCTGACTTTTCACTGCCTTGTAATGCTATAATGGTTTTTTTAAATGTTTTCCCCGCCCCCCAGAATTATTCAGAGTTACATTTTGCGGGAAGAAGCTGGAACACTATCATCAGAGGCCTCCGACTTCAACAAAGTACACTTGAGTAGACGGGGTGGGATAATGGCGTCTCTGTATACATCTCATCCCGCAGATAGCGGTCTCACGTTGGAACTTTCCTTAGAGATAAACAGGAAGCTGCAGGCTGTGTTAGAAGATACATTATTGAAAAATATTACATTGAAAGTGAGTAGCTATGCTAGTTCTTCAGCACGTTCTTGTGGTTCTGAGATACTGCCTTCAAAGAGATGCATGCTGTTAAAAGGAAGTCATCTCATTGTGAATTGGTGATGCTGATAGCATTGCGTTAATCAAAGAGTTGTGTAACATGATCCATGCTGAACCTATGTTTTGGGACCCTTGTTGTATGCTGCACTAATGGGCTGCTTCTTGAAATAAATTCTGGGCTGCCTGTGCATTCAGCAGGGAGGAGCCTCTCCATGCTTTCCCCCAGTCATGTGGAGCCAGGGGCATGGGCTTTACATGCGTGGCCCTGTCCTAGGAGCTGGGTACCCTATTGAGCTGTTGGGGCAGCGTGTCTGCTGCAAGGGAAGGATGACAAGCTGGAAAATGTTGTGCTGGCTGCCAGCTGGACTGCAGCGTTCTGCAGAAGTTGGAGATCTCTTCCTGTAATTATCATTCCCCTTGAACACTATACTTTCTAGACAGCCTGTGGAATATTAGTAACTGCAAAAAAAGACTTGCTGAGAGCTTTGCATTCTTTATTGAAATGAGCTTGGTTTTCTCCAACTTTGTCTAATCATTTGTGCTTGTTCTGGATGTTTGAAAGTATCAACCTGCTGACAAACAGTAATTTTAACTTATTAGTGCATTTTGTGCTGATTGACTCATTTTCCCTGTATAACTTACCCTATCCTTTTTTTGCCCCCCCAAAGGAAAACCTTCAAACTCTAGGAACAGAAATAGAACGGCTTATTAAACACAAGCATGAACTGGAACAGAGAATAAAGCAGACATAACTAAAACTTTTATGGAATAACCAACATGAAGATGCAAAAAAGGCAGGTGCTACAGACCACTGTTTTTTACATTTTTCCTGAAATCTGATTGCCTGCCAGCACAAGCATCTGGTATTTTGCATATACAGCTTTTAACCGTACTTACTTATGTGAGAGATCTACAGGGTTTGGCATCAACATGGTTCTGTCTACCCAATACCAGCCTGAGGTGTTGCTGAATTTTACTACACACTACATTTATCTAAAACTTTTATTTGAAATGACATACAGATGCTTTGCAGTGCATACTGTTTTGAGTGAGTTGCAGTGAGATTTTAATTCTGCACTGTATAATTAATCAGTCTCTCAATGATGGAGCTTGAAAAAATAAAACCAATTATGTCTTAATTGCTGTTGAACATATCCAGTGTTACTGAGCTCTAAGTGCTTTCAGATATTATTTCCTTTCTTGCATATTATTTCTGATACTTAAGTTGATTAAGCATTTTTGACACGTGTGGAAAAATGCTTTATCACAAAATTTTGGTTTTTAAGTGGTGGCCATGATATTGCATATTTTCTGCTTTAGATTAACATTCAACTGGTCAGTTTCTTTATTCGAAAGAAGTGAAACAACAGTAAAACTAAGGGATTAAGAAGCTTTCTGATTCGGTTGTTGAGTATGTGCAATTGAAACCAATGTCAATTCAACAAATCCTGTAAACCCTTGATCTTTAGACATATGGATCTAAAGAAGCCTGATATCAGATAATTGGTTAATAAAGTTCTCCAGCCTTCTGCATAACTAACAACATTTAAAAAGTAGGAGTTTTAACTGCCCATTGTAACATGTTTATAGGTAGACATCGTGATTGCATCTGTTTTCAGATGATCAGAAAATCTGTTTTCAAAAACAAATGGAAGCTAAGTTTTCTCAACAACTGTGGCTAGACCAGCCAGTGAAAGTAATGGGTAAGAAATGGGAAATATATCTAAACGGGATTTTAATCTATTGGTTGGACTGTGAAAGTGGCACAGAAATCTGTGTGACTCCTTAATTTTACTGTTGTGAAGAATTAGTTGGTCAAAATGGCACGAACTGAGAACTGTTATTTAGTCCTTCACTGGCTGAGAGGGTGATGGAGGAAGAGTATCAAGGTGACAATATTCTGGTTAGTCACAACATCATGTTCACATTTTAATTAATAAGTAATTTACAGGATCTGAAATATCTCTATTCCAGCAGTAAATGCATAGATTTCTGTATTTATTGCTTTTTTGACCAAAATGAATTGACCAGATCACAGTGTAAATATATACTTTGGGTTTTTATTAAATACTTGAACTTCCTATTATCATGAAAAAAGATTCATAATGTACATTTATAATAACAATGCTTTAGCTATTTTAATCAGAAAGGATACTTGGAGTGGGGGGGGGAAATCTGTCTTACCACAGGCACCATTTGCATCATACACAAAAGAAAGGGCCTGAATCCGGCAGCACACAGGGGGGTAATTTATCAAAGCATCTAGGTGACTTAAGGGTGTGTACTCCATTTTCAGGTGCCACTGAGTCACTTGAGCTTTGTAATGAACCAAATTGAGCAAAAGGGCCTGATTTGGTTTGAGTAGTTTTATTCAAGACAGTGAGACTTCCTTTTTACTTTAAAGTTCGGTATCTCTGAAAGTCCTTGGGGGATCAAGACCTGGTTTGTGGTCCAGAGAGCTTCAGGAGTCTTGAATGGCAGTGTCAAAGGATTAAGTATCCCTTTAGAAAGGGAGGGTGGAAACAAATTATTTAAAACCAGACCGAGCATTGTATAAACTGTGAGCCTTTAATCTGGGTGGGTTTTTATACATATATTTTTCTAATTCCTGAGAGCAATGGTTATCTGAAGTGTTAGGGAATTTGGACCAGTCCAGTCATGGGACTACCTCTGCTTTACTGTTAAGTGATGTGAAGAGGAAAATACCTGGCTCTGCTGAAAAAGATTTGTCACCAGCTTCCAGGAAATGAACAGGCAGTTGTTCGTGACTGAACTAGACCTTCTGCTGAAAGAAAGTATTTGGAACAATTTGCATGTCAAAACATAGCTTAGCTCTTGTATGTTTGTGTTTTCATGCTTTAATGTACCGGATCTCTGGATATTTTCAGGCATTCAGCTGAATGACTCCAGTATTTTAGATACCATGTTAATATTGTAATAATTTAATGTATGTTCTCCAGGAGTACAATGTGAATGAAGGAGAGGTGTGGTGCAGATGGAATAAGTGCAATGACATTGTGGAAATTCTTATTTCTTTTTGGCATGGTTGTTTCTCCTTTTAAGTTATTTGAGAAACCTAGTTAGCTTCCTCCTGCCCTGCTGGAAATCCTGCTTCCTCTCTGTAGCACTAGTAACTTCGCAGACTTTTTTCCTTGGTCTTGGAGACACAGAAAGCAGCCAAAATATCACATCATTATTGTGCACGGTATTTTCATGGACCAAAGTCATCTTCTACAGGCGTGATTTTAAACATACCTGGTGGAGATGGAAATTTCATTCTAGCTCGCACGTTGGCAAATGACTCTATCCAGTAAGCTCAGAACGTGATGAATACATGACAGGGTCAGCCAGCAACTTCACTTAATGATGTGAACACCTTCCTGAGAGGCAGTGGTGTGCTAGCCATAAAAATGTTGCTGGCAAGCCACCTGCCTGTTGTTTCCAGGAGCGTAGCATTGCTGGTGCATGTAACAAGAATACTTCTGTGAAAAGTCTTTCCATGGGGTGGTTCACACAGGTGAGCACCAGCTGGTGCGGTGTGGGTGCAAGGCTTGTGTAGCAATCACAATTCACTTACCCTTGTTTTGGAAACTTTTTATGTTATGAACCTGAGATTGAAAACTGTCCTCAGAGAAACTGAATTTTGAAGAGAAAATAACTAATTTTGAAGGCAGCTTGGAGCAGTTATCTACATACCTATCACTGAAATTCAGTGTCCATTAGACATGTAATTGCCACAGGCTGCTTTTGAAAATTCCAAGCTTGTAGCTAGTTGCGTCCTACAGGCTTAAACATCTGTTTCTTAAATACTCAGGGTGCTCTTTTAATTCAAACATCGCACATCCAGATGTTGTTAGAGGCCCTACAGGAAAGCTGCCTGTGCTTTTCCACCTTCTGAAAAATCCAGCACTGGCGTCTAAAGCCAGGCCCTCTGAACTGAAGAATACCATTTTATGCTATAAACATCACTGGCTTTCTGCCATATAGACTTGTGCAATATTTTTAATTTTAGTCTCCAGAAACCAGTGGAGATCGATTTGTTCCTCAGATATGTTCTCATCATCTTTACTTGTTGCTGGCAACACCTGCAGTATCTCCAGCTACTAAAACTGAAGTTGCTCTCTTGAAATATTTTTCATTACAATATTTTGGTTCATAACTTTAAAAAAAAAAAAAAAAAAAAAAATCGGATATCGGATCTCTGGCTTCCACTGAATCGAGTGTGAGGCTGAGTGCCCGCATGCTGCAGACACCCGAATCTAAGAAGGGGTTCAGAGAACAAGGCCTGTCCGAATGGGCCTTCACCCCTCGTGCTGTCAGTGGAAACAACTGTGATGGTAAATGTCAGCAGTAGGTGGCACTAGCAATCAGATTTCCCGTGTCTCCACAACGACCTGAAACCTGTCGAAGGGCAGGCGGCTGCCTTTCAGAGGGAGCTGGGTGGTATTTAGACCTTTTCTAAGATGGATGGGGGTTTCCTTCCCATTTTCGTGTTATAACTGAAACTATGTTGAATCTTCCAATATATGTATGTATGTTGTCTGAATATACACAGAATGTCTATTGATTTAATTTTGTAGATACCTGTTTCTGTATAAAGTTTTTGAAGATACCACTATACATTATGTATATATTGTACTTTGAAATGATAAACATACAAATGTGTGAAAGTCTGGTTTGGGTCTGTGGTTTGTACCATTGCTGATTTACTGCTGCCTAACTCTGGATTGCGCTGATAGCTCTCAGTGAAGGCCTGCGGTGGCAGCAGCAGGGTGCTCCATGTTGGGTGGTCATCTTTAATGAGTGGGAGCCTGCCCACAGTGCAGAAATTTCCTCATGATGCTTGTAAAGAAGTAGTCTGGGCTAAAACCAGCTTAATTGCCAGCAAACTGTTCTTGCCAGCATGGGTGCTGGGAGGGCACCATAAAAGCCCCTTCTTGTTTCCCCTCAAGTGGATATAACTATATGTAACTATATAGTATGATCTGTGGTTGGAGGCATTGCTACTACCCAAAGCTTGGCAGCGCAATGCTTGCGCCAGCCTGTGCTTTTCTGTTGCACTATGTAAACAAGGTGGCAGTGCATCTTTGCCGCATACCTCTGGTACTGCGAGTCAGTTTTAACAGCAAAGCCAGGGAAAATAGGGCTGCACACCTTTCATACTGTACTTCATCTCTTGGAAATGGGTGAGACTTTTCCATCCTAAGGACAGATGATAGGTGTGCTACAATTAAGTACTGCTGTGAGCTATTGCTAATCCGGTAAATGGCCTTGATGCTGGAGTCCTCTTTTCCCTTGGGTCATGTGAATTTGACAAACCTATAGTCCCAGTAGCAAGGGCTGGTTCCCTTGACCACAGCTCCACATTTGGGACACTATTTGCTGCTCTGATTTATTTATTCCCTTGCAGACACCTAATGTAGTTTGTTTTTTAGCCATGATACGGTTGTTTTTGGGGAAAAAAAAAAAAAGTAGTGCTGTTAGATTGCTGGCTGTTCATTGTGGCTATGCTTATATTAAAACTCTGGGAGTCAGATTTGTATGGGCTGTCCTGCCCTTGCAATCTGATTGTAGGGAGATGGAAAAAGGCAAAAAAGACGACCATGAAGGGGATAATTTATGGAGTTTATTCTAGTATCTCCCAGAGTACTTTAAGTGAGAGAAGGAGGTGTCCTATTTTCTGTTGAAATTTAATGGTGAACTACCACTAGCTTCCCAGGATCAGGGTGAGGGCTCCCAGTAGGTTTTCTGGTTACTCTTATCTGAATGACCCTTTGCTGGCATTGTTTTGCAGTTCACCATTTTTCTTCCAGCCTTTTCCACTGATGGCAGATACAGCTCTCGCTGACAGATGTGACCAAAAATCAAGATCTGTTTGTGCTCTGCCAGTACTTAGCGCTGCTGTTTGGAAACAACAGCCTGAAGCTAAACTTCCTCAAATACTAATCTTGGCTTTGGTGATATTTGCAAGTAGCCATTTGGTGAACTACTTCTCACCCCCGTTTTACAGATAGGTCTGTATTTCAGGCTGACATAGCGCAACTATATGTGCAGAGGAAGGGTTCTCACGGCACATCAGTGTTAAGTAGTCAGTCCTGAAGCAAGCCAGTTTCATCCTGGAGCTGTTGGGTAGTAAATATATAACCCAAGGCTAGCAGTTTACTTGTATAGCAGACTGCGAAAGAGGAAATCAGCGCTGCTATTTTTCTCTCCCTCCCTGCTCTGTTTTAAGGGTTTTTTTAATAGAGAGGTATGTTTGGGTTTTTGTTGTTGCGGTTGTTTTTAGGCTATTTTGCATTAAACCACAGTGGGTCTGTGCCGGATTTTGCAAGATTTTTGCATGCATAAATGTAACTTGCAGTACAAGAGTGCTGCTGAACAAGTTGTTCTCATCTAATGTGTATAAGTGTGCCGTTAGATGTGTTTGTTGTTGTTCTGCTCTAGTGGATGCCCTATAGTCAGGAAATCCTCCAGCCTTCAGGTTTTGCAGGGCTCTTTACCACATGCAGCCGCCCACTGATCTCCAGCAAGGCTGCTCTAATGCCTCAAGTGAAGTACCTCGCTGACTAAAAGGCTGAATCCATTCTGGTCTGAACATCTATGGGCTTCTTAAGAAGTTTCTATCTAAAAAAATAATCCCACGTGTGCGAAATAAGGAAGAGCAGTAGATGAAAGCACGGGGAAGTCTACAAGCTCTAACCAAAATGCTGGTGTTTTACACGAGATAGGTGAGCACAGCCTACCAGCCACAGCTGTTCCCTTCGGCATGGCCGGTGAGTCCTTAAACGCTGCCCTGGGCCCTCCAGCCTGCAGTTCTTCGGGAGCCAGTGCTGCCTTTGAAGATGGAGATGGCTTGAAACAAGGTATGAATGCAGGGCAATGTTTTTCAAGTTATAGTCTGCAGTTCCTGCAGCCTGACAGAAGGGTTTGTGAGGCTGCACTGTGAAAGCAGCTGGTTAAAAATACTCTGAAAATGATTAGATCTGAAATTATTTTAACTCCAGTCAGTGCCTGGTACAGGGGAGAGGGAGAAGGTGAGAATCCCTTACATCAACACTGCGGGTAAAAGCAGCATATGACCAAGTTACAGGCTGAAAAAACAAGCCTAGCGCTGGTCATCCTAAACCTGTTCTGTGGGTCTGCAAATTCCCTGGAAACTTTGGCAAGTCAAAGAGGCTGAAAAACACTGACCTTGGGCTCAGAACTGTAACCTGTTAATGCTGTAAGTGGCTTGTACTAATCAGCTGGTCTGGCTTCACCTTAGTAATTAGATTATCGGAGAAATATTGATTAGATGGACTCTGGAAAATGTTTAAGGGATTCACCCTTCCAGAGAAGGATGTGGAAGGTATCTTCAGCCATAAGCTGAAGTGAGAAATCAGAACAAACTGCTGTCAGCTTGTCATGGGCTTAAAGTCAGGAGTGACACAGGCTGCTGGCAACCGGGCTCGCGATGCGCTTTCCCTGGTCCCTTCCCCTTGCGTGTGTCTGATCTGGCCCTAGGACTCAATCAACCAGCAGGGACTTGCATAGGGGACAGGACTCCACTGAGGTGGGAATAGAGACAGGACTGTCCCAGGGGTGAGGTTATTGCCCACTTTTGTCCACCTGCTCTCAAGCTGTGTGGTTATTCAACTGTTCAAGCAGCTCCTGACCCACTGCAGGTCAATCCTCAGCCTTTTGAGGCAAAGCAAGGAGTATGTGTTTTCCCTGGCAATGCTGTGCTGTGACCTGCAGCATGTCGGAGGTGGTTGCACAGCTCCCACGTCCTCCATGCTGCGGAGACAGAGCTCCTTGAGCAAGGCAGGCTGGCTGGCAGCAAAACCCCTGCACAGCTCCAGGTAAACCCTCCCTCAGCATCCACAGCCCCTTGTTTCGCTTGGCTTTAGTCAGACATTTCTGGGCTCTAGAAAGATCCAGCTGGAGCCAAGCAGGCATTTTCCATTAGCAAGGACAGGCAGAGGAAAGCCTTTGCTCCATAAACCTATCTGGTGAAGCAAGCAGCCATCGATCTGGGTATCCATGGTCCCAGAGGCCATGCTTCGAAGCCCTCGTGGGTTTTTTTGGGCCATACAACCCTGACAGCAAATGCATCGAGATGGGCTGCCGGCTGGGAATGACTACCACGCTGGCACTTCAAAAATGTAGGTGTACCTCTAAACCAGGACCTGACAAAACACGGGTTGGATCAAGTTACCTTCACTCCTCAGGCAGGTGAAGCCCTTGGAAAGGAGATGTGACAGATTTGGCAGTAAGCTTGTAGCACGAGGCCAGCAGATTACATTTTTTTTGTTACCTGAATTACGTCAAACCATTTCCCTCTCTCAGCCTTTCCTTGCAATCTTCTAAGGCTGCTTGTTGACAGTGAAAGACCAGTCAAGTATTTCAAACTGATTTGACCTTGCTTGGGTTGGTGACAGAGCCCAGACCTTGCTGGTGGTGGTCACCTTGTAATGCCAAATCCACTGCAGCGTGTCTCTCGTTAAAGACAATGTTTAGGCAACCACAAGCCACGCTGAGGCATGGTGGTGGGCGAGCTTCCTCCCATCGTGCTGAAGGAGAGCGTGATTTAGCTTTCCTTGGCTTTGGCAGTAGCTGAAACAATAGAAATGTCCCCACAGGCCAGGACACGCAAGCCAGCAGTGTTTCTCTAGAGAGCAATAAATGGAGGCACTTACGTTTAATTAATTGTGTATCAGAGCAAACACTGGAAAAAACCCAAACGAACCAGCCCTCCCAACCCAAAGCAGCAAGTTTACCACCGACTGCTGGGGGAGATTTCTGCCAAGAAAGCAGCCTTGGATCGGAGAGCAAGGAAGCGAGGCCCTTCCAAAGGGTGACTCAGAGCAGCCTCGCAGGCTCCTGCGCTGGCACCTCGTCCCCGACGTGCTGGGCCGGGGCACGGAGGAGCAGCTCCCGGCTGGGCACCGTCCTTGTGACGAGCGAGGAGCCCATCTCAGACATGGCGGCCGGGGAGGTCAGCTGGGGTTCTGATCCCTCGTATACACATTAAGACGAAAAATTCGTACATTTTCCAACATGAGATGGTTCCTTCGATTTTTCGGTCTTTCGACCACCAGGGACCTGACCCATGCAACAGCACAGGGACGTTGAAGGACCTCCTGTTCCCTTACCAACCTGCTGGCTCATCAGCTAGGGCAAACCTTTGAGCAGGGACAAAGTCAGCCAGAGCAGTCGAAGCTGGACTGGAAAAGGAGCCAGTCTTCCCCGGAGCGAGACCAGACCTGGCTTTGTTAGCCGAGGCCGTGAAGATCTGCTCCTCAGGAAGCAGAAAACGCAACTTGTGCTGTCAGGAAGGTGGAGCAGACTCTGTGATGAGCCTTTCATTTGTGTGACTTTCCTACCTGCGATTTGCCTGTGAATTGAGGAATTGGGCTGGTCCATGGCACATTCAGGCTAGGGTGAACAAAGGCTACCCTGAACAAAGACTTTATTTCTGAAAACATCATGCTTACAAAAAAAAATCTCCAGTTAAGTTTGGTTTTGTGCCCTTGATGGGTTTCGGAAGAAGGCAAGCTTCGGCTGGGCACCACTAATTGTGGTTTTGGAAAACAGGCCAAGTCGGGTGTGCAAAAACAGTGAGGAGAAGTGGTGTCAGCAGCCCCCGCACGTGCTGTGCCGGCTGCTCCTCCGGGCGCCTCGGGCTGGGGGGAACTGCCCGTCTGCAGTATGCAGAAAAGGCTTAAAATCAACATACAAGGGAGAGGAAGGGGCTGGGAACTGGCTAGGTGGTGAAGGGCTAAGCTAAGAGATGGGGGGGGGAAAAGAAATTTTTTTTTTTTTTCAGAAAGGCCATCCTGGCACAAGAGCAAATCCCACTTGCTTTTGGAGCACCACGGCCTCTTCTTTCCTCCGCAGAATGAACTCGGGGTGCTGCAAGCCCAGATCTGGAGCGCAGCTGACAGCATGATCTTAACTTCTCCTTGTTCAGACCTAGGGCATCCAAAACATGCACTTTTAAGCGGTTATATATGAAAAAGAAACAGAAAAGTCTGGCTCTCTTTGCCAACGTGGCACAGAAATGGCTTGCACAATTGTATTTGCTTTGGAGGTTCCTTTTGGGAAGCATCTGCCTGCGCTGGGCTGTGTGTCAGCTCCCAGCCCCATCAATTTTCCCTTCCCCTCTTTCTTCTCCGTGCTTCTGGGAGTTTGCGGCCTGCACAGGAGCCAGAGACCCCAGCCCCTGCCAGACCTTGCTCAGCTCCGTGATTACTCACGTTGTGTTTCCACCAAGGAGCAGGACAGGACGGCAGCGCAGGGACCATCCCCTGAGTTAAACCTTGCGCTTCCAGTACCGCTTTCTCATAGAGTAATCGCTGGGCCAATTTTTTTTCTGTTTCTTCCTAGATCTTATGACAAGAAGTCATGAGGGCAGCATGTTGCTTGCATTTCTAGTTTGCTGTTAGGTTCCTGGAGGCCTAGAGTTTGGTGAATTTGCTCTGTGTGCTGGAAAGTATGGCACATACCCTTATCCTGGGGGCCGGCACTGGGCTTGCTGGGGCCGGGTGCTGTGGCCGTGGCAGCTGAGAGCCGAGAGCACAGAAATAGCACTGTAGGGGCAGGGGAAGAGAAAAGGAAGATGCAGATTCTAGCTCAACGCCTTTATAGGATTTCTGATGGGTTTAAAGGAGAAAAAGATTGTTGTTGGGGAGCGATTGCTTTGGTTTTGTTTAACAAAAAGCACTGGCAAGGAATATAATTGGCAATATAAGAGAACGGACAACTCCATACTGGCAAACTATCCATGTCTGATTTGACTGTCAGCTCTTACAAGAAAGGGCAGATTGTGTTATAATAGTATTGGGATGAAAAAAGGTGAGGATTTGAATGAATCCACCAAGAGCCCTGCCCTAATGTTGTGGGAAGCTGGAGACACCTTGAAAGCAGAACTGCCAGGAGTAAAGAATGGGCTTTGCTAAACAGCCCAGGGAAAAATACAGTCTTAAATCCGTTCTGTTGGAAAAGCGCGCATCCAGAGAAGGACATGCAAAATGTGACAGTAGAGCTGTGGATGCAATGATGAAAAACACTCAAAAGTACCTAGTTATCCTTCACAGTTCCTTTGAAATCCCTTTGCATGGCTGCTAACAAAGGTCTGAAAATGGTTAGTGCCAAGCACAAACGTCTATCATGCTGGGCAATGCTGCATCATCATTTCCTGATGCTCCTGTTTTCCTGTCCATACCCCTCTGTTGTCCTGTGTGAAGGTTGGAGCAGATGCACTTGGGGACCAGGAGCATTGGGTTTTGCCTGTGAAGAACCAGCACAAATTGTTCCTGATCCTTGCCTGGATCAAAAAAAAAAAAAAAAACCTTTAAAGATTTCGTGTAGTATAAGGACAACTTTAATCCAAGATAAGTACTGATGTATGAAAATTAAAGGGGAAGAGAAATTGCATTAGCCATTGCGAACAAGCAAAGAAAGAATTGCAAAACAAGTACTGTGCAGTTTGGATGTGCAGAGGCGAGCACAAGGTGCACAAAACGGGAAATGGAGTGTGCAGCTAGCAAGTGTACATGTCTGCAAAGATGCCCTAACTGCAATGCCAAGAAAATCAAACCTGCAGCCAAGAAAAACACCGTTAAAATAATGCAATGACATAATCTAAATGCTGCTGGTGGAATCTAAATTACACACAGAAAATCAAGAAGGAAAACACCGACAGCATTCACTTGTGTAACAGGGATGTAGACCTCACAACTAGCAAGCAAGAGAACAACACAAAAGCAGACACAAGTAAAACCAGTGTTAGAAAGAGGGACTCGACCTTACCAAAAACATCAACCAGGCCTGTCCCTGAGGTGTGATACTGAAGTAAGCATGAAGACTGCATGCTCAGGTTTCTAAATTTTTAACTAATTAGTTCAAAATCCACCAGACTTAAAAATCCCACTAGAGCAGACCTACCTGGTGAGCAGAGCAAGCCAAGAAATCTGCAGCTCAGCACCAGGACACTGCATCTTGCTCAAACAAAAAGCTGGATAAGGACGTGATTAGCATTTTTTAAAAAAGAAGGAATAGACTTCACCAAGGGCTTTGGCATCTCTGATCGAGAGAGGTCCTACCTGTAAGATAAGTACTGGTGGTTGCACTGCAGGTGGGAGACAGAGGCAGGTTATGTTCTCTAGATTTCTGCTCCACGCCTTTTATAGGCTATGAAAATTTTGTGGTGCCAGCACGACCTATACTAGCAATGCAGTCAGGTTATAGAACTAGACATGAGAAAATGCAAATGTAGATCCACACAAAAGTATAAACATCCCGGCTTAGACCCAGCACTACATTTTGCTAAAAAGCAGTGAAAAAAAAAGTCTTGATTAGGGAGTAAAAGGCATTTTATTCACCCAATGCCCCTTATTAACGGGATGTGCTTCTGGGGTATCTACTGATAAACAGCATTTTCTATTCATGCTTCACAGCTTCATCTATATTTTAGACTTTAATATAAGCAACACGATGCAGCCCCTGATAAGCGGGAGAGGGGAAATGCATGCACCATACAAGATGTTCCCATCAAAATCTCAGTTCCTCTTAATGCAAAGAGGACCTACAGGACACAGTGTTCCTAGGGCTCAAATACAAAGATCCTGTTCAGCGAGCACCCCCTCAAATTGGGAAGGAGAGATTGCCTGGTGTTTTTAAACACAGCCCTCAGTTACCATGTCCTCAGAAACGCCTGGATGACCGCTGGCCTCACCTTTGGACCGGGGAGGTGGGATGCAGCTGCAGGCTCACGTGAGGCTGTTTGTGGAGGACCCCAGGCTGGACCCACAGCGCTGCCCTCGCCCCGCGCGCAGGCAGCACCTCAACAGGGAGGTTCTCGGCAAAGACCTGTCAGCGTGAGCCTCCAGGCAGGCTCAAACCCACAGAGAAGTCACTTCACACCCTGGCCTGCTCCCCTCGTCCCCCCACTAAAACGCCTCTGTGCCTGCAGCTTTGGGACCTGCGGGTCTGCGGGCAAGAAGGGAGAAGTAGCACCCAGAGTCATCAGGCTACAGAAAGTACCCAAGAACAAAAGATTAATTTTAATGTCCCAGCTTCGAGCAAGCTTGGCCGTTAGCTTCAGGAAGTCTTCATCGTTTATGCAGAGGAGGAAGCAGATGGAAATCACAGAATTTCGTCCGAAGAGATTGTGTTCTGGAAAAACACACGTGTCGGGCCCCATTACTCAAGATTGCAGGCGCAGGGACGGGATAAGCCACGCGTGGCGTGCAAGCGTGAGCGTGCTGGATGCTGATTGTCAGCATCAGCTGAACTGCACATTTCCTCAAGCAAAAGGCCCAGGTCAGCTTTGCACGGGTCGCAGTGTGCCTCGGCTGGGGGGGCTGGGGGTGGGCAGGGGGCCGTCCCTTCCCCACAGCGGTACCCGGAGATGATGGGTGAGATCAGAAATAACCAGGGGAAAAGGGGGAAGAGGAGGGTCTGGAAGGGCAGCTCTGGGCCTCTCCGGGGATGGAGATCCCACATGGGATCCGAGTCCCACGGGAGATGCAAGTCTCCTCTTTCCAATGCCCCGCAGACCACACGTGTGAGCTCGGCAGCTTGTGCTGTGTTTAACGTCACGGGTAGCAACACGAGCTGCGCTTCTCACTTCCTTCCATTGCAGAGAGCAAAACCACGAGGTGACAGGTACTGTGACAGCTATAACTACCTGACTCGGAGCCAGGGCTTTGCAGGACTCTGGGTTTTGTGCAGAGGTTGGCAGAGGTCGCAACAAGCCGTGCTGCGTTCCCCTTGCTTTGCAATTGCTCTTAAAAACATTG
Organism: Fulmarus glacialis; assembly: GCF_000690835.1. Lineage (NCBI taxonomy): Eukaryota > Metazoa > Chordata > Aves > Procellariiformes > Procellariidae > Fulmarus > Fulmarus glacialis. The sequence continues at coordinate 15,152 of NW_009211464.1, read as the reverse complement.
AGTTCAAGGATCACTTACTTTGAGCTCCGTTCCCCACGTCGCAGAAGCTGACCCTGGCGGCTTTTTAAAGAGGATGTATCCAGTCCCTTTGGTTAAATTTACTTGTGGGTCCTTGCAGCCAGAAAGTCCACTTGGTCTTACAGCTCACATTTAGGATGTCTTTGCCTGCAAAGGCAAACGTAGTGCAGCAGAGACACCGGAGAGAGCTGCAACCTACCTACCGTGGCCCATAGGCTCCTCGTTCGAGGCTGCCACCAAGTTGGCAGCTAAAACTACTCTTGACATGCACTCACTCCTCCTGTAGATGATATTGATGGCTTGGTAGAGAAAGAGTTCATTTGAACTTTTTCGTCTCCCCAGAAGTAAGACACTGTGTTTTGTTGTGTGACAAGCAGACACAGGACCTCTCCATGATGCCTTGGTGTCATCTCCACACACTCTGCCCCAGCCATGCTGCAGTGCAAACCCGGGGCAGGCTTTGACTTTTGTTCTCAATGCAGAGGAACCCAGGAACAGCAGCTTTTGGGAAAGAGACTGGTCTAAAGGGGACTGAGGACATATGTCCCTCCATGGTTTCAATGGTGAGATGCTGAGAAGACAGGCCAGTGACCAAGTACCAAACTAGGTCAGGGAAGGAGGTTTAATTTCCCTGGGAAATGGGAAAACTTTGCAGACCACAAAGCCTTGCAGACCACGGCAGGATCAAATGCAGAAATGTTCCTCCCAGCCCTTGGTCTGGCACCATGGTGTGCCTGAGCAGTGCCGTGTTTCTACACGGACTCTGAGCTCAGCTCCAAAACCAAATACTCTATTGCACATGCAATGGAGCCACAAACTTCAGAACAAAGCTAAACACAATGCACATGTTTACCACCCTTGTGCTCCGAGTGAGTATGAATAGGCTATGCATTAATTCACACTGATCATGCCGATAGGCTTGTAACACCGTTTGGGTCATGGCCTGTAACTCAGTCTTACTTTCTAGCTCTCCCTTTCCTCGTGCGAGGAGCTGCCTTAGTCCATAGCTGCCAGCCCTCCAGCGAGAAGGGGTGTTGCTGCCAGTCTGAGATGCGTTAGACAAAGGAAAAGGGAAAAAAATCCCCCAGTTTATCCACAAGGCCAGTTTCACCTGGCAAAAGCACATTATTTGAAGTGCCACCTCTGCGCTGGAGTTGGCAGAGGAGGGAGAAACGGTGCTTTTTGCTTTTTGGTCAGGTGGAAGGGCATCCAGACCAGGGCTGAGGCCACCCTTTCTCCTCTCACCCCAGGCTGTGGTCCCGCAAGCGTTCAGCGTATTGTACCTAGCTAACGCATGACAGGGTGATGGGGGCTCAGAGAAGGGCCGTACCGAGAAGCTCGAGTGCCTTCTCCCATTTGGCATGGTTCAGAGCACGGTGCAGGGTGCGAAGGGCGTTAGCGAGCACAGGCAGCCTTCAAGCTGCTCTAACCTGCCTCTCTCTCAAAGCAGAAGCATTTTGTAAACTGCAGCCACTACTTGAAGTGACCCCACAGGCACTTTCAGACAGTCATCATCATAGCCTTGAAGTAGTTGAACAGTTATTGGAACAAGTGCATGATAAAAGCCTCTCCACCCCCATCCCTCCCAGCACCACTTTTGGATCCCATGATTTCTTCCTTCTTTAAAATGATTCAGCAGTAGACTCTCAGATAGTCTCCGTCTGGTTAAAAATAGTTGCTTGCCTCATATGGCTTTAGCATGGTACTGTCAACTGTAAAATGTTCCACCTTCCAAAAAAGTAGAGTGAAAAATGAAAGTGAGCTTTCACACATCATTACTCTCCGCAGTTAGACCTCCAGAGCTCATTCCAAACCCATCAAAGGAGGAGAGGCGAGCTGGGAGGGCGGGCAAGCGAGATGCTCGTGTTACTGCCTGGTGCCCTGCGGGTCCTTGTGAAGCTTTCCTCCCTACACAAAAGCAACCAGGCTGATGGTTCACTCATTTCCCAAAACAAAACACTAGCTTATTTTCAAGAAACATTTATTTGTTGGATTTCTGGAATGTAAGAAGAGCTTAGTCGTCGCAGCTGGATGTCTCCTGATGTCAGTTAGGGGAATACGCTCCAGCGGGGAACCAGTATAGCCCAGTTAGCTGAGCCACATTCCACAGACAACCCGTAAGACTGGGGCAGGAGAGCATGAGAGCCCGAGAGCCCAAGAGCCCGAGAGCCCGTCAGCCATCTCACAGCTCTGGCGCTCTGTAGGCATGCAGATCAGTGATGGGCTTGCACAGTGTGACTGGTTGGCCTGAACTGCATGTGTTTTGGGGGAAAAAAAGGGTGATTTGATTGCAATAGTGGACAAATGGTGCAGATGGGTTATTTCACTTGGCTCCGTATCGCTTGAAGAATGAATGTATTTGCATTCAGGCCCAGCTACTGGAGGGTGTGCGGTGGGACCCCTCTGCCACAGAGGTGTCACAGGGTGGTGGTAGTGAGGCACAGCAGAGCGATAAATGGAAAGTGCTTCAGGTCCAGCCTAGCAGGAGACAGATGGTGCTTCTGCAGTGCCCACAGCGAGCTCCTGATGCTCCCAGCTGAGGAGAGGAGCACGGCACAGAGGGAAAGACTGAGCTACAGTTTGCCCCACAGCCCGGGTCAGAGGAAAGAGCCACTTGCAGTGAGCAGCTGAAGCATTCATCATGGTTCCTCCCATTTGTTGAGGCGGTGTTCACCTGCTCCTAGCGCCCAAGAACTTTGGAGAAGCCAGAGGAGATGCAGAAGTATCCGTCACTTTTCACTGCACACTTTACAGCATCAGAAGCTGGGTTTAGAGGCTGTATGACAAATTGCTGGTTAATACCCACATTAATTCATTTTTCCCCTAAGAATTGCGTTTGCTGTGCATGCTGAGCCATCCTCTGCTCTTTTCCTCAAGGTGATATGCTAAATCCTGCTCCCTGGGGGCACAGCAATCAGCTATTGCTGGAATACGATCAAGTTGCAGATGGCAGCTGTGGGAACCGCAGAGACTCTGCATTGCTGAGCACCACAGTCCACTCCTGGCCAGCATCAGTGGGCAGGATTAGACCACAGAGTCAGACCTCCCACAAAGACCTAACTGAGCAAAGTGCTGCAGCCTGCCCGTGGGGTGCTGTCAGCACCCACCTCTGCCCCCAGGCATCACTCCCTGGCACTGCTGCGGTATTTATGAGGTCCTGAAGCCTATCTGTCACACCACCATGTCACCTCATATTGACGACTCCATTGTAAGCATTCGCTCTGGATCACTCTTGACAAAACGTGAGATGAGCCTAGAAATGAATTACTGCTACAGAGAAACAAGTGTTTTGAAGGAGTGCAGAAAGAGTCCAGGTTTTCTAGCTTCAGATGCCTACTTGTGTGCCAGACCCCAGGAAATAGCTGTGTCTATGGGAAGGGACGTTTTCACAGGCCAACAATTTTAATGCGCACCAGGCCTCATGCAATTTTTCTTTCCATTTACAATATTATGTATTTTATATGATAAAGTTTGAAGTGCGGCTTTTGTGCATGAATGATACAGTTTCCATAATATTTTTTCATATGCAAAGACATTTTGTTTTGATCTCATGCAGCATTAGTCAACTCCTATTTGAGGCCACTGGAGTCCTTCCAGTGACCTTCCCGGAGCCTGGCTAACTGGGCAGCCGAGGCCTGACGCGTTATAGGTGCGAGCTAGCACGACCTGCCGAGGCTCAGGGCAGCTCAGAAGAGCAGGTCAATCCAAAAAAGCTTAGATCAGGAAATTATGCTGAGAGAATTCAGCGTGCTCAGTGCAAAAACAAAGTCTCTGCCCCAGAAATGCACTTGCTGCAGCACCATGAGCCCCCCTGGACATGTCGGCAGCAGTGGGCAGTTCAGCCCTGCAAGATCCCCAAAGTTTGCCCATCCAAAGCAGGTACCGAGTCCCTTAATCTCAAGGCTGCAGGAGTCAGGGTGAGCTACAGGACTCATTTGGCCGAGCTCCTTGAGTGGGACAAACATGACCCTGGGTTGCCTGGATTACACAGGCCAGGTCCTGCACCCTCAGAAAAGCAGCAGCCCCATGGACCTGACTGGCCTGCTCGGAAGTGCTGCCTGCACGATGATGTACTTTTGCACGGCAGAGCTGGGTTCACGCTCTAGCACCACTTCCCATGAAGACCCCTCAGCACGCAAGGGTGCTTCCCATGAAGACCCCTATGATCCCCCACGCAAGGGTGGGATCCCACGCCAATTCAGGCAGATGCCCATCCAGTATGCATGAATTTTTTTCCCCCTTCTTAAGGACTGTTGAAAGAGTCATTTCTTTTTTTGGTAGGAGCAAGTTTCGATGGGGAAATATCAGGTTCCCCAATTCAGCGAAACTCTGGCAATTTGCCTCGGCTCAGAAAGGTGCCCCTCTTCTGCAGGGCCAGCAGGGAAGAGAGCACACCCAGCCTCTGTAAAACACACGACATTCCCCAAACGAGCGACGAACAAGTCAGGCCCACAAAGCTACTCACTGAGCATCCTCACTGTTTACACGGCTCACTCACATCTCAATAGCTCTGTTATTGATGAAGAGCTAGTGAGAGGTGTTCGTGCCATGATGCTCAGCACACAGCATTTCTGCGGTTGCCCAGAAAGCGGTCGGTGCCGTCAGTAAATGGCATTGTGGAGAGGTTCAGAGCAAGGAGTCAATGAGAAAGGTCCAGCAGGTGGTAGCCTCTGCCTGGCTCTGCTGCCAGCTCTGGCAGGGACCCGGGACTGTTCTGCAGGACGCAGGGCTGCGGCCCGTGCCCGCATGGGCGGCTCCTCCACCACCGGGCCAGCTAAGGAAATGGCACACGATTTGGAAATCAAGCAAAATATGTCGTGTTTATGAAACAACTCCTAAGAGTTTTAAAAAGGGACTAGCGATGTTTACACACAAGCTGGACGGACTCTAACACGGTGCATGCTCTGTTGTGTCAACTCCCACACCTGCATAAGATACTTTAAAAAAATCCCTATGAAATGAGGGAGCCAAACAACTGACTCTCATCAGCCCCGTCTTGGTGCTCTCACTAGAGCCACATTGAACATTTTTGCTAACGGAGCTGCAGGATGCTATGGAAAATCTTCTCTCCAAAGAGCCTCTGCTCATGTCTGAAGCTAAGGCTGGTGAAAAGCAGGGAGCGGAGAGCTGCGAGGGAGCTGGTGTCGGGGCAGCCTGGGTGCAGAGCCCCGCTCCCGGGGCTGATCGAGCGCTCCCCGGGAAGAGGGGAGACCTCGCAGGGAGTCCAAGCCTTGCAGCACCGCAGCCCGCTGCCTGCGCAGCGCAGGAAGGGGAGAGCAGCAGCCTCGATCCCCTCTCAGGCAAGGAGGAGACTTGGCCAAAGAAGAATGAAGTTGCAAGAAGCATTTTCTTGTGCTTTCCCAGACTACCAGACTTACCAAATATGCTTTTCACTGTGTGTTTTTCGTTTTCTATTCTAGAAAGTTTCTGGGCCCCTTCTTGGCAACACGGGTTCTCCTTTCTCTCCTATCACTTGCAGAAGGTCCTGCCTGGACCGTGTTTGCTTGTAGGATGACACCAGGATTCAGTCCATAAAAGGTTATTGACCTGGGAAGAGAGAGTTTCTAGAATTTAAGGGCTGGGCAATTTCTTGGAAACTGCCTTATCAGCACGGCTACAAGCTGGAGCTTTAACAACCCTTCCTGAGCTGCACGTCTCTAGTTCCTATTCCTGCAGTTTGGTATTTGTCTCTGTACACATATGCTTATTTTGAAATTTGTTATTTAAAACAGCTTTGGGCCAAGATTGCCACAAAACCATGAAGCAAAGCTCGATTGCTTTGCTGTTACTGAAATGAGGTGTCAGCTAAGTCCCAAAGCAAACCAGCAAAGGGGAGCAGACATCTGTGCATAGGCACTGCATACAGGCTGGTGCCACGAACCTTACATGTCCTCCTTCGCTGGTGGAGAAGGGAATTGCCGGGGCAGGGGGGGTGTCAGGCGTTGTTATCGGCAGAAGCAAAAGGTGGTAAAACAGGAACAGCGAGGCACTGACTTTGCATCGCAAGCAGTGTCACCAGGGCGCACGCTGGTCTTTAAGAGCGGTGGAGGAGGACTGAGAGGGAATGGATGAGTGCAGCACTCTGGGGATTTAAAACAACACCCGATGATCCATTAAAGTCTGCTGGAAGCATGAGCCCGCACTTACACAGGGACAGACTCGCTCTGAAGTTTCACAGGGAGGGGCTGGTTTACCGTAAACCCGGGGGGGGGTCTGCAGTGCCTCAAGCCTTCCCAGAGCGGACCTGGCAGCATGGCTGGAGCTGCTGCCCCTCGTCCTCCCTCCGCCGGTGCCTTGGCCCAGCCCAGGTTTCGGGGCGATGCCACTAGCTGCTGCACGGCTGGGCAGCCTCCATCCCACTCGCAACTGGGGGTCTGGGGGAGGAATCTTTCCAGGAGAGCTGTAAAGAGCATGGGCTTTGCATCTGGGATCCAGCCCTCGTCCCCGAGGGGTGCGGTGCAGACCTGAGCGAGGACCGCTGGCAGGAGCCGGCCCGTGAAGCTCTTTGGTGCCGACGGCTCCGCCGCTCACCCACCGCCCTCGCCTCGCCTCGGCCAAGCCAGCATCTGCCTTGGAAACAAATATCCACAGAGGCACGGACACACAGCACCAGTAACTTCACCTCCTGAATCGCTGCTATGATAATCCTGTTTGCTCAGTCTTAGTGACTGAAGTGAACCATAACCAAGAAAAACAGCAGGATTATCCTCCAGCACCTGTTCCCACTGAACGGATTATCATAGCTGGCCACGCCGGATGACGTCCTCTAGGTATCGTCATGAAAGCAGCCTGAGCGACATGGCAACCCACCAGAAGACCTCCCTCCCCTTCTGGATGCCCCTTTCCCAGGTATTTTCAGCACAGAAGCTGGAGGCTTCTCACAGGTGGAGGCCAGTCCACGTGGATACAAGCATCAGCGTTTGCAGGTCTCCAGCACACAGACTTGCTCTCCAAATAGCATCATCTCTCGTTTGACTGTCTAACAGGGAGGCGGAGTGAGAAGTATGGGCTGCAAGCTGCGGGGCTCAGAAGATAGACAGCAGCTTTAAAGCACTTTAAAACAAGTTGGTTTTCCTGCTCACCGTTCCTTGTACTTTTGCTGTTCAAGGATCTGCCCCCCCTCACCTCACAACATCCAAGGGCTCTGTTGTGCTGTATTTGCATCCACAATGCAATGGTAGCTGACGTAAGAGCTATTTTACTGCAGGATGAAAATGTTTGATTGCAAAAAAGAGACCTCCTTCAGAGCTGTTTACATGGGAAAGCAGGAAAACCAGAGAAGGTCCAGAGAAATTTTGGAGGGACTCAGCTCAGCAATGGATGGGTAGCTCAGGCAACAGGAATGCAACCCTCCTGTAGATGGAGGACTTCTGTTTAACCTCACCTTCCAGACATGAAATCTGTCCCACTGTGCCCTCTTGGCTTTCTTTTGGGATTGCCTTGAATAACAAGGCTAGCTCAATTGCCATGAAGTTGCCACTAGGCTTTGTGGCAGCACCCCGAGGGCTGGTTCTGCCATCGGTGTCAAAGCCTGAGAAAGAGCCTTTGGAAGAGAGGAGGGATGCACTGGAGGGGAGGAGGTGGCCACCATCTTCACACCGGTGGGCATGATTTAAATGAGGGAGTTTGAGTGTAAAAGAAGTCCCGTGTGCCACTGGAGCCCCAGGGACAGGTCCCTCTGGTCCTGGGCTGTTGCACAAACGTGGAATTCCCTGAAGCAATGCTAACGTACTGCTGTCATCACGCTGCAACGGTGTCACACAGGCCTGGGAGCTGTGACCAGGCACATTTGCTCCCATTGTGCCAGCACCAGATCAAGTGTCCTGAGCCCCTTCAAGGCAGGGCATCTCCCAGTGGTGGTAACTTTTAGTGCCCCATGGAGCTGCAAGGAAGGCATTAAGTCCCTGAATGGTGCAGAGGGTTACTGCGACTGCCCCAAGGCCTCCGTGAGATGAGCTAACTCCTCTCTCCACCATTCTTCTCAAGAGCATCCTCCCATCCCTTAAGCAGAGGCCTTGGTGAACGAATTCCTGCAGTCATACAACGGAATGTAACATTAAACTAAACACTGGAACACGGAGACAAACAAAGCAAAAAAATCAGGGGAATAATCCTTAGCTTGTAATTAATTTTGCAAAACATTGTCAAAATCAGATTTTATTGGAACAAAAATGTATTTATCCTATCTGTCAACACTAAAAAATTGTGTTTAAATTAAAACTTTATTTCAAATCCTGATGATGACCTAGAAGTGGCATGATATTTATAAATAGCTTGTCATACACCACAGTATAAAAAGTAAATTTATCCTCTTGCTATTGAGTCAAATTCATTGTTATATATGAGATGGGAATTAATTTTACCCTTCCGACTATCAAAACAGAGAAAAAAATTAAAACCACTGGGAGGAGAGCAGCGACAGCCCACAGGTCAGATTCTCCTCTGAAAAGGACCATAGGAAAACAGTCCCCATTGGAAAAGGCCACCCCGATGCTGAAGCTCATCTAGATCAGGGCGGAGAGCAGGGGGTACCAAGCAGCAGAGACCACTGATCCCCACTGTTGTGCCTCTGATATGCTTAAAAGCTGTTCTTAAGCCCTGAGCCAGCCAGGCCCCCATTTTAACTCAGTTATGCTGTGGATGGGTGGCTCTTTCCAAAGTCTTTACCCTGTTGTTTTTGGCTACAGGTTTGACAGGATGGCAGGACTGCAGACGACTTCTTGTGCCAGCTCAGCTTCAAAGCAAGAAATGTCCTGTGGCCCCGCTACCAAGTACAACACACGGCAAAGGCTCTTCTGACAAGGCTGAATAACGCATTGTATAAACTGGGCATAAGACTAACTATGCAGCTGTTTTACCCGGCCAGGACCCTCCGTGGGGCCGACGATGCTGGTGCCCCTCCTGCGCGCTTGTCGTGCTCCCGGTGCACCCCTGTGGCTCAGGTACCAAGGGGTAGAGCCCACCTGGGTGCTTAGGGGTGCTATCTGGGACCTCAAGGAGCCCGACTGCAGTGGTGGGGATGCCTCTGCCAGGGGGGACCAGCGGCTGTCAGGTGGCAAGGGTTGACATCCCCTCCTCGCCAACCCAACAGCTGGGAGTTAGGGGACTTCTTACAAAACCTCCTTTTTACCAGGGAGGGGATCAGAAACATTCTCCTTGGATATTTCAGTCTTTGAAGCTCTGCTAGAGGAGACTGCATTCCTTTATCTGGGCTTCATTAATATCCTGTAAACAAAGACAAATGTTCTCCTTTCCTGGGATCAAGCAGAGTCAGTGTGCTCTGCTCTGGTCGTGGCTGTGGCCATAGCCCAGGTGGCTACGTAGGTGGGGGATGGAGATGATGGGCTGCTATACAGCAGAACAAATGCAGCCTGTTGGGATGCTGGCTGGCTATAGACCATGCAGCAGCCCAGGCCTGCCACTCCTGCATTCAATGCAGAGACCATCACTGAAGTGGAAGGGAGCGAAGGAGGTGACTGTGGATAATGCCGTGAAGCCGCCTGGAGAGGGGAGATGGGAAGCTGGTGGGCAGAGCCGAGCCCCAGGTGGCGGGAGGCTCTGAGCGGCAGCAGCCGGGAGCCAAGTGGTGACATGGGGAGATAAGGCTCTTGATGGATGGACCTCAGAAGGTTTGAAGGTTTTTGTTCTATTTGGATAAGCAGTCAAATATTCACACAGATAAGCTTCAGAAATGCATCTGATCTGAAGCCCTTTGTATCTTAAAAAGCAAGGCTGGAAATAGAATAAGAGAATTCCTCCAGGGCTTTGGTGGCTCCTGGGCTTTCCTTCACCAGCATCAGGCTGTCCAGACCTACCCATGCAAGCAAACCAACAGTCCGGACAGCTCTAACAGCCAGACCCTCCCTGAACCTCAGACATTCAACTGTGTCTATGTACCAACCTTACTCACAGCCTGGGGGGTGGGGAAGATGGTCCTTCGCTTGGTCACGCTCTGCGCTTTGTGCTCCATGCAGCTGCTATGGGTGGTTGAAAACACTGTTAAGGAAACACCCTCACTAACATTTGTGTGTATCTTAACATATCCATTGGCACAGAGTTTATATAACATTGCCTGGCGCCTCTTCACCAGCAGAGTTACACCCACATCGAGCATCTCATTGTGTGCAAAGAACTGCAATAACCTGCTGATGAACGGTTGCCGGTGGCAAGACGAGACAGCAGCACAGATGATCTTGGCAGACTCCTGCCCTCCTCATGCACCACGCTCAGACCTAGACGAGGGCTGCGGCCAGCACTGAAGATGGCCAGCAATTATCCTGCAACTTTAAATTGCAGTGCTTGAGTGGAGTGCTTTTGGAGAGTGCATCATTTCCTTGGAAATACATTGTACTTTACTCCAGTGAGTTTCCTTGTACCGTAAGTTGTTTAAACAATTTCTCATTATGTGTTTCCCATTCGGACAAAAAACAGACCAGAAAGCCTGAGGCACCAAGGCTGGTAGGAAATCCTGCTCCGACCATCCGAGCGGGCAGAGAGCAGCTCCCCAGCTCTGGGCAGGTGAAGGTTTGGGGCAGGAAGGGGCAGGCAGGACCAGCAGCAGTTTCTGGCTCTGCAGAAAGTCTTCAGGTGACCTGAACACCTTTCAGGTTCACCTTTGAACAAATACGACTCCCGGGTCAGTTATGCAGGGTTTCTGTCTGAGCATCCCCCCCACTTTGGGATGTCATAGGGAGGACCCAGGTCCAAACCCCGAGAGCAGAGCAGCAGAGGGCTTTCAGCAAGCCAAGGGAGTCCACCCCACAGGGTCAATTCATCACTTCCTCTTCCCCCGTGTCCCTCCCCAGGCTTCCCGACTTGCTATTTATATCTTTGCCCTAATGAGTCCCCCCGTCCTTCCCCCAGCTTTAACCTCTTCCTTGCCAAGCAGTGTTTGGAGTTTACATGAGAAAGTTGTTTATGTTAAATAGCTTTGTAATAGTTTCCTCCTACACCACCTCCCTTCCTTCCCCAATAAAAAGCCCTACGGCGCACTCAGCAAAGCCCGTAAACAAAGGAGGGGTTTGGAGACCCAACCAGTTTTTGGTGAACCCAGTGGGGAAATAATGTCTCTCTTGAAGGACGTTAAAGCCTGAGCTCATAATAGTAGGAAACTAGTGTCCACCCTAAGTAAGGAATTGCCTACTTGCAGCTACCTGGCATAAAATAGAGATGGCCACGCAGCAGGGCTACAAGTCGTGGTTGGACGTAGGGGGTTAACCTCGCGTATTTTCCTCACTGGTCAGGATGGCGTTGATGGTAGCAAACCGGTGTGTTTGCTAGGCTCCAAATACTTGAAGTTGTGGCAAGTGAGCAGGGAAAGGAGAGCACAAACAGGCAGCAGTGTTTTGAACTCACCTAGACTGAGGAACAGAAGCAGAAGGCAATGAAAATCCATTAGCCTGACTGTTCCCTGCAGAGGAAAAACAGGCACACAAAATCCAATTCATTATTCGCTTTCTTATTTAATGCTAAGTAAGTCACTGAACTTTACTACTTGATCTATCCATTTTCTTTAGTAATAGGGCTGCAGGAAATCTTTCTCTTCTCAAAGGGGGTTTCAAGTTTCTCGCTGATACCATGTAAAAAATACTTGGAATGTATGAGTAAAAAATAACTGCATTTCAAAGGGAGCTTGAGCCATGTAGATAATGATAATTTTTCTCTTCTGAAGTGCAGAACCGGAGAGTGGAGGTCCCTGGGAGCTCGGAGCACCATTGTTCTCCTTCCAGGCCGTTATCTGGAGACAGGCCCTGCGATAGACTCTGCTGAGGCCACCGAACGGATTATCTGCTCAGAGTGCTAATAGCATGCATTTGACAACATCAACCGTTTAATTTATGAGGTGCCTCATAACATAAAGGCAAAGAAATCCATACCATGCAAAAGCCCAAGTACATCCAATGCAATTAAAAAGCATCCCCTCAAAGCCCAGCCTTCTCTACAACACAACTTTCTTAATTATGGCTATGTAGAAATGTTCCACCTTCCTAAAAGGCACCTTAGCAGATTTTGTACAGTGATGGCAGCCTTATACAATGAGAAATATATTAATGGAAGCTATCCAGCACTGAAAATATTCCAGCCTTTTTATCACCGCCTTCCTTGCTCCCACATGAGCGAAGTGTGCAGGAATAAAAGCAGTTAAACATCATCCACCAGAAGACACATACGATGGGGATTACTCACAAGATATTAACAGCTCAACGGTGCTCATCAGTGTTGGGATCCACACAAAAACATTGTGCAAACAGAGCTGCTCTTCCTGGGGAATTATTTTTCCACTGCCCGTGGCTAAGTGCCATGTCACCCTCTTGCAGCTGGGGACAACTTAGTGCTGTCACTCGGTACCTGAGTTGCTCTTTCAGGTCCCCTGGTCCAGATCTTTGCCAAAAGTTGAGGAGTCTGTCCCATGCTCTTCACTGTGGTATAGTTACACAGCAGATAGGCTTAAATTATGTTTTTCTTGCACAAATACTTGTACAAAACTAATTTTTTTTTTTCACTTTTCACATTCAATGAGAAGTTTAGTAGCTTAGTCATTAAACTTCTGAACATAACATTCAGAGCGGCCCCTGAAGGGAGGGAACATTTAGGTGGCAAGTCCTGCTTTTCCAGCACAGGTCCGGCAAAACGGCAGGCCAGAGGATGCTGGTCTGGGTCTCAACTTCTGCAGCATCACTGCCAGATATGACGTTTGTGATCACAGTGATAGATCTAAAGCAGGGCTGTTACCAAAACATGATCTCAGCCCCACCGCTCTGCACGTTCCCATGCCCCTCGTGCCATTACCCGTGTTTGTGCAACCCACGTGGATCAGGTGAAACAAACCTTTTCTGAAAGGGCTGGTTTTCAGCCAGAGGAGCCCATTGCCCATGCAGTTGCACAGGCAGCAGAGCCAGTCTGGGCAGCAGGACATGCAACACAGGGGAGAGTGCGAGCACCAGCTCTGGCTTGGATGGGCTGATGCTGGGAACTGCAGACATGCGTTCACCCCATTGCCAGCTAGCTAGGAACCACCCAGCAGTGAAACGGGAACAAAACCTCTCCCGTGGATGCTCTCGAGGTGGTTTAGAGCAACGTTACAATACTGGCAATTACTGCAGCAGCAGCTGCCTTGCACTGAATATCACATAAAAGCTCCAAAAAGCCTGAGTATTTGACGCGAACTGATTTGTGAGCAGATTGTATGCTCCTGTGTCAGATCCGGCATTTTCATAGAATCATGGAATAGTTTGGGTTGGAAGGGACCTTTAAAGGTCATCTAGTCCAAACCCCCTGCCGCGGGCAGGGACATCTTCAACTAGATCAGGTTGCTCAGAGCCCCGTCCAACCTGATTTTGGGTGCAGCCTGGGCACGCTGGTGTTGTGGCTGTCCTAGTCTGGCGATGGGAACCTGCCAGGGTACCAGCGATGCTTCAGTCAGGAGGAGGAGTGTGAGCAACAGGTCCTCCCATCGCCCCTCCTGCCTCCCCCTCGCCTCTGCCGCCGTACCGCAGCGAGGGTAGCTGCCTGCCAGGGAACGCATCCCACACTGTGCTTCGTGTCGTAAGCGAGCTAATTGAGATGTTATTTGACAGCTCCCAAGTGAGTATTTAGGGGAAGAAGAGACAAACAAAACATCCCTCGCTGAAGGCGGGCTCCGCGAGCGGGCGAGCTATTAAACAATGGGAGCTTTGTGGGACGTCTCCCAGTTTACCTGCTCCAGTCCAAGAGGAAGCGCTCCTCCCTCCGCAGCACAATGGTGGGTCGGCAAGCCGCAAGGGGGGACACAGGCTGGCACACACCTTTGTGTCGCAGGACACCTCTGGGGTCCCCTCCGACGCTCTGGCAGGTGAGAGGGGGGATGTTATACACCCAAATGGGAGCAGAGGGAGGGCGGCTGCGGACACTGGGAGCTGTCCCTGGGGGTGGATAGCACTTGCCCACCGCCGTGGCTTGCACAGGGTGCCAGTGGCATCGGTAACTCTCGCTGGACCAGTCAATGAGGGGCTCTTCATCTGTACGTGGAAACTTTAACCCTGAACGTTGTTCCTTCCCAGCTAGGAAATCCTGCTGAGGGTTGTCTCAATTCCTTCTTCTTAACAAGCGCTCTTTAAATTTTGGCCACAAATCACTGTTTAAATTTTACCATCTGGCAAATCTTTTGTCATGAGCTGTTGTGTTGTCCCTGCAATTTTTCCTTACAGTGGCAGGATATTCTGCAGTCCCACTTTGAGGAAGGGCAGCTGACAGCCTCTGAGGGGGCTCCAGCACTCGCCTGGCCCTACAAAATGACTTGTTGGTAGCTGAAATATTTATACACCCAACAGCTGCTGAGATTTTGAGCTCTTTAGTGGCTCTGATTGCCTCTTCGGTGTATACACTTAAATCTGCCTTTCAAAGCATTGTGCCAACGAGCGTAAGACCAATTATCAAAATAATTTTGGTAGGAAGAAGCCTCAATATCATGGCTTTGAGAGAGACAGTGGGCCAGGCATGCAAAGGTACGTCACTGCCTAGAGATGCACAACAGTGGCTAATGGCTGAAGCACCGAACTAGTAGAAAATCCTCATTTAATCTCATTAAGGACAACAGGATTCAGTGCATTACATAGGATCAGAAAGGAAAGGCACACCATTACGTCTGATTTCTCCTCCAGGTTGTGGACCTGGAGGTCAGGACTGTTTCCTATTTGTTTGGTACTTTTGCACCTTGGTGCTGCTGGTGTTAATAACTCCGAGCAACAACCCTGGAAGGAATGGGTACGACCAAACCCAGACACTGCCCAGTGTCTGGTACCGTTCATGTCTGGATGCAGACTGCTGCCGGGGCACAGCTGAACAACTCGCGCTGCTGGGTGCTAAGACCGAGCAAGCAACCACCACCACAAAAACCCGGGCACCCCCCACCACAAAACCCCGGGAGCCGAGCGGGCGGGAAGACAAAATGGCAGTTTGTGAAGCGCATACCAAGCTGCCCGTTTTTGTGAACCAGGAAGCTGGCCACCAGTTTACACAACAAACCCAAACACTCTTCCATTTCCAGCTCGGCGGGCCCAATGCTGTCGCTGGTGTTTGCAGGACGGAGCGATGACTCAGGGGAGCGGCGCGGCCGGCAGCTTGCACCAGCACGCCTGGCACGGCCGGGGCAGCGC
>NW_009211463.1:0-3608 GCF_000690835.1 Fulmarus glacialis | reverse complement strand
TAATGATTCTATGATTCTATGATTAAGAAATCTGAAATAAGCACTGAGGTGGTTGGCTAAAAGCTCTGATGTTCTTGGAAATCCTGCAGGAGGCCATGCCAACACATTTACAGCTAGTGTGGGTATGTCTGCACAGCCGCAGTGACAGAGCAGTACTGGACTATGCAGATATGCTCTCAGGGCTTTGCATGAGACTGGCCTTGAGATTTTAGCAGAGAAGTGAAGTGTCATCTGGATCTGAAAAATGAGCAGTAGTGTGGTAAAAACAGGAAAGGCTATGTGGCGAGAGCTGACTCCAAGTCCCTGGGTGCTCCCTTTGTTTATACTTTGTTGC
This sequence comes from Fulmarus glacialis, assembly GCF_000690835.1. NCBI lineage: Eukaryota > Metazoa > Chordata > Aves > Procellariiformes > Procellariidae > Fulmarus > Fulmarus glacialis. The sequence continues at coordinate 3,274 of NW_009211463.1, read as the reverse complement.
TTTTAACTAGGGTATAGTCTGGTGTGTGGGTGGTCCCTGCGCTGCAACCCAAGGCTAGTCTTTGCTTAGTTAAAGGTTAGTGCTGACAATACCATCTTATCACTGCAAGCTGAAAAAAATGTAATGGGACTTCCTAGTAGCGAATTTTAGGGAATTTTCCTGATTTCTGGTTGCAAGGGACAAGAAAATAATAAATTATGGTTGGTATAGCATAGCTATTGGGAGGGTTTCAAACCAGCCATGGTTTTATACAGCGTTTGATGAAGTAGATGACCTTACCTGCTCTATAAATTGCAAAAGAACTACCCACACCTTCTCTTGTTCCATAATATTACTGTGTGCTCACTGGTGCTGCACACATACAGTGGAGCCAAGCAGCTACAGGTAGCAGATGAGCCTGGTTGTTGTCTACAGCAAACGATGGAGAGAAGGGGCAGATGGTCTTTCTTTCAAGTCTTCAGATCATAAATTTCAGGAAGGAATTTTTTGTTCTTTTTTAAAATTACCCAAGCACATCTTCTGGCCTTGGATCTGTTAAGCTATGAATGCCTAGCCTGTGCTTTTCCACTGTGAAGACAAAGCAGGCTTGTTTCTTTTGGGTGTGATCTTTGGCTCTCCTTTGATGTACTTAATGAGTGTCGGTAACACCTCACCTCTGCAGACTGACCTTGCTTACCTTTTTTATGGAGAACATTTAGATATAAATTTAGGTAAACTGTGTGTTGTTCCCCAGTTATCTGACTATGTATTTGGGGGGATTTGCCATTATCTCCCGTTTCTGCATTCCTCAACTCCTCGCTTTGGAGCAGGGGTTCTGGAATTTATGGCCTCCTGCATTTATTTCCTAACAGTGCAGACACTTTTAAGTCAATGAATTCAACCATCCTGACAAAAAATTTGTTTCTTCCAGCTGTCTTTTCCAGGGGTGCTCAGAGTCCCTGTGGCCCTAGTAAAAAAAAGTCTGCTGTTGAAAGACAGTCTCTAAAGATTACTCATGTACCACGAGTGAAAGATGCGGGAATACTTGATGAAATGAAAGAAATATTTTGAAACAATTTAGATTTAATTGTATACCAGATGACTTTTCACCTATTTAACATGTTAGTTAGTGTGAATATAATTCTGCGTGTCTCCAGCAAAATCTGTTTAGAACAACCCGCACAGATCTGGAAGCAGAAACTTGCACTTTGGGAAAAAAAATGCATCTGCGGACTGCTGCCCCTGCCAGATTACAGGAGTTTATTACTCTTAGGGGAAAGCTTAATAGTCTGTTAATTGAGAAGACAGAAGATCTTTTACACTTGGCTGCACACTATTATTAGGAGCATAGCAATAAAGGGAGCAAACCTTAGCCTACATATTCAAGTAAAATTTTGCAAAATAAGTTTAACAAGACAGTGATGGATTGTCCATGCTACAATGTGTGTGGTTCTCTGCAGAGCACAAAAGGACTAATAGTAATAAAAGCATTGATTACAGACAGGGATTCTGCTGATTTTTATTATTGCCATGGACAAGGTGCAGTTGCCTAAGCAAGCCACATGTTTCTTCAACATTGTGTGAGGACCAACACTGTGAGAAGAGCTGGGGTGTTTCTGGTGCTTCTGACTTAATCCACAGGTTGCAGAGTTGCAACTCTGTAATATCACGGCAGTGTAGAGTCAGGCCTAGCTTGCAGAAAATTACCAATTTTTCCAAAATCTCACCACTTTTTAAACTTTGGATCCAGACTACTAGATCAGAGTTAACATTGAGTTCCTTGAAGGTACGGAACAGTTTGTTCCAAGGTTTTGCTCGCTTTGTATGCAGGCAAAACTGCTGCTTTTCAGAGTGTGATCTGATGGTACGGTGATTCACACATAGTAGCACTGGTACCATGACAACTCCAAACTCAGCCGTGCTTGTGAATTTCAATCTCGGCTCCCAGTGCCAGCCCCATCTTTTATAATTCCCATGTTCTGGGTTTTTTTTTTTAAATGGTACAGTGTCACTCTGAATTGCTTCTAAGATTTTAATGCAAGTTGTTACTGCCCCAACTTAAACAGAGAAAAGCACACTTAACATTAAACTTGCAAACACTTCTGGGTCTTACATTTTTATACCTAAGTGAATTATGGCTCTGTAAACAAGAAATGATTTGATAAACTCTATTGTGATTGATTCTTATCGACTTAAAAGAAGTCAACCGTGCAACCATGCTGCCAGTATGAAGTCTATGAAATTTAGATCTCGGGCATGCTTGTGAGGAGCTCCTGGCGCTTGCATGTGGCTTTGCCCGGGCAGCTGCCTGAGCCCACGTCTCCATTCCAGGGAGACACAGAGGTCTCTTGCAAAAGAAACTGTGGGCTTTTGAATCTGCATATCTAAATCCAGTATGTTTCCAATGGATTTGCGTCATATACCATTCGGGAGAAGATTATTTTAAAGCAGTGTTTAGAGCGTCTGCACTGGGGAATGTAGAGAGCATGCAAGCGTTGCAAAGCTGGGGTAATATTTCTTTTTATGTTTGTATGTTTCTTGTCACTGTGATTTAGAGATGCTACCACAGGTTTTTAAAAAGTTTTTTTTTTCACCCAGGGTTGTAAGTTAATTTCACTACAAATGTTCTTGTCCTGTCCTTTGGGTATCTGCTATGGGAGAGGAACTCACCCTCTAGGGGTACTTAACACACAGGACATACACCAGTCTGTCCCCAAAATTTGAACACCACTTGTGTTTTAATCAGACCATCATCTGTTTTTATAGACAAATGATTGGTTCCAGTGCAGACGGCAAAGAGCCGGAGGAAGGAACAGCACCGGGGTCTGTCTCCTTGTGGGGAGAGCCCGCAGCCGGCCCCCCCGCGGCCCTGTTGGGAAACCAGGTGCCTGAGGGAGCAGTGGGCCAGCGTTCATAATGTGCGTATTTTTAAAACTTTGCAGTTGGCTGAAGAAGCTTCTGTTCATGCTCCTATTTTTAAAAAAAATCAAGGCTGCTGTGCAGGAAGGGTTTGCATCTGGTGTGATGCGACAGCTATGGCGTAAGGAGCTTTTGGTGGCTGACACGCCGCAGCTGACAAGGGATTTTAAGTAAAGAAAACTTATTAACTCCTACTTCTGCAAGCACACAGGTGTAGCTTGAAGCACAGGAGCCATGTTGCTGTACCATCTTTGTCTCGACCGTCAGATTACGTGCCTGGTTGAGTCCTTGCTGATGCTAAATTTCCAGTATTTTCTTCTGTTGTTTAAAAATACATATAATTGGGGCCGTTGGTGTAGATGACCGCTTCCCAGGA
>NW_009211462.1:4057-4333 GCF_000690835.1 Fulmarus glacialis | reverse complement strand
GCGGAGACCGTGGGAATGCAATCTTCGTAGTTTTCTATTACCCAGAAAGTTTGCTGGAAAACGCCCTATTTGCCCAATCTCGCGCAAAGAAAGGAGGAAAGCGCTCCCAAGCATGGGTTTGGCCTCACCCGCCCTTGGCCACGTGCCCTGCCAGCCAGCCCCCTTACTTGTGCATCGGAGGGAGACGTACTTTCCCGTGAGACACTGTGAGCTGCAGGCGGGAGAAGGGAGACACAGCCTCAGCCCCGGCCCCGCGGCACCAGGGGAGGGGCAGGG
>NW_009211462.1:2753-4007 GCF_000690835.1 Fulmarus glacialis | reverse complement strand
GGTACCTGTTGAGGCTCTGCTGGATGGTCTCTCGCTCATCGGTCACGGTGAGGGTCTTGCCGGAGACGTGCAGGGGAATGTATTCGGTCTGCGACGCGCTGGGAGGGGAGAGGGGAGAGACAGTGAGGGTCCCTCCTCGCTGGGCACTGCCCGCCCGGTCCCTGCCTTCTTAAAGAGGCTCTGCACACTAAACCTGGGGGGGACAGACTGAAACGCCCAGAGCAGCGCTGGACACACAGCCTTCCAGTGGAAAAGCACAATGCTGGGGGAAAGAGCACAGCAGACTGTGCACCCGGCCAGGGCAGGAGGGCCAGAGCAATGCCAGGGGGCTGGCAGGGCCCCAGTGCCCGAGCAGGACAACCCATCCCTGGGGAATTACTTCTGAAACCCCAGCTGCCGGCAGGTCTTTCTGGAGAAGGAGTCGTCCCAGGTGCTGCTGCACACCGGCAGCCACTGGCTCTCAGCACTGGAGTAGATGTGGAGCAAGGACTCGTCGGACACGAAGCGCACTGCGGGGATAGAGCAGGCGGGTCAGCGGTACCCAGCGCCCCGGGGGCTCCCTTCGCTACCACCACCCCCGGCTCCTGGTGCCTCACCGCAGCCCAGCTCGTCGCTCCTCTGGGAGCAGTCGACGATGCCATCGCAGCGCACGGGGCTGTCCTTGCAGCTCTCGGCAGGCTCCTTGTACACGATGCCGGTCTGCGACCGCCAGAACATAACTGGAAGCAAGCGCACGTCATGGTGAGGCCGGCGCTGGTGGCAGGGGCTTACTGTGGGCGAGGGTGCTGGACCCACCCGGACGGGAGTCTGGAGGTCTGCCATGCGCAGGGGCACTCCCAAACACCAGGCGTGAGCTTGGGTGCAGGGTTGCCGTTTGAACCAAGATTGAAGAGCTGCAGGAGCTGAAGGAGGACTGGCCAGCCCTGAGCATCCCCCCATGCCAGCCCAGCCGCGTGCAGCTCAGCTGCTGCAAGCCTCTCTGACTTAACCCACTTCTAGCTTGCTCCTGCAGAAAGATGCACTCAGCCCACCAAATGCTTCAAGACCGCCAGCTACAGCAGCTGGAGAACTGGCAGCTAGATGTTACGAGGATTAAAGTGATTCCCCCAGTTTCTGTGCCTGTTCCGCCTACGGACTGCACTTGGTTTGATGGGTCCTGCCTGCTAACCCTGCGCCCCAGGGAGGGCGAGCGTGGGTGCTGCTGGGGGGGCCGCACCACCCGCCCAAGCAAGCCCAGGAGAAGGAAGGGACGGC
>NW_009211462.1:2424-2729 GCF_000690835.1 Fulmarus glacialis | reverse complement strand
GAAGGAGGCCCCGGTGCAGCCCCCCCGTCCCCCCCGGGACTGCAGGGAGCCCCAGCTGCGGCTCTCCCTTCCGCGGCAATCCTGCTCCTGCGTATCCACCAGATGTCAGGAACACTCAGGAAATGGGAAGAGCACATCTCTGCCTGCTCGCCTCCAGCCTGGGGGTTTCCCTGTGGCACTTACCAGCGTAGGTCTCCCCAGCCTCTACTGACCCCCAGCCCCTCTGAGGTCTCCCCCCCAGGGAGCCCCAAGCCACCCCGGGCTGGGACCCCACTCACACAGCAGGATGAGGGCGATGAGCAGCA
>NW_009211462.1:477-1931 GCF_000690835.1 Fulmarus glacialis | reverse complement strand
GGCTGGACTCTGGGCTGTAGGGCTTGAAGCTAATGCCGAGGACACTTTCTGGAGGCTGCGGAGGTCGGGCACCGAAGATGCTGCTGACTGTGGAGGCATGGAGGCTGGGAGGGACACTGCTGGGCGATGCCGTGGTCTGCGAGCAGAGGAGACCGTTACTGGCAATGACCGTTGCCCACTGGAGAGTCCCTGCGGCTGCCACCCCGCCACCCAGGCAGCCGTGAAGGCAAAGGCGATGCGGAGCCGAGCTCCCCGGCGCGGCGCCGAGCTCTCCGGCACGGCCAGCCGTTGCCACTGGTGGCTATTCTTCCACAGTGCCATGAACTGCACAGCAAGTTACCGCTGCGGTGCCTCTTCCTGTACCACAAAGCCCGAGCCGTGTCCCATCCGGGACGGCTGAAAACCTCTTCGTTGCAGAGCTTTTCCCCTTTAGGTGGCTGCTGGCCAAATTTCTCAAACCGATGGCTTTGATCAGAGCGATCAGCCGGTTATTTGGCATCGGGTCATTCACGCTGTGGCCCAGTTCCACGGGGCTAGTGCCCCAATTTATGCATCTATCCTTAATTAGCCATTTGAAAAATACAGTGCAATTTCCAGCTGTTATTTAGTAATACTTAATAATCAGTGTTTTCCAAGCCCTGAAACATCCTGCACCCTGGAATGCTGTTCCGCAGTTGTGTCACTCCTGATCCATGAATTTGCAAAAGAATATGTATTTGTTTCCTTTCCTCAAGATACACTCTTCCAAGCGTTCCATCAGCTTCGATCAACTACAGAAGTGAGAGCCTCTCATTTTCCTTCAGAGAGGACCTGTGTACAAAGCCCACAATAAATGCCGCTTCTTCTGCCACTGTAATTTCATTTGTAAAATCTCAGATACATCTCTGCCAATAAGAAACGACTGCGTGCCTTACAGAAACGGCAAGGGCATCGCCAGCCAGCACACGGCAGTGACAGCCCGGCCTGTCTCGGCAGGTGCTTACCATGCCGCCCGCTGTCTCCCGGCACTGCTCCCAGCGCCATACAGCCACGACCGGCCCTGTTCGCACCCGGCTGTTCAGGGGAAGCCAGTTGTTGCCGGTCAGATTTGGACTATGTCCCTACAGGCAACATCGCTCCTGTCCCGCAGAAAGGGCACCCAAGGGAGAAGCGGAGCCGCCATCCTTTGGCAGCAGAGCGCAGGCAGCTCGGGCACCCGCGCCCCAGCCCACCTCCCAGAGGACCGCTTACCTGCCAGGAGGTGGGCTCAAACACGCCCCTCTGGAAGCCTGTCTCTGATTTTTGGCCCTGCAGCTGCTACCGATCATATCTCCCCATAACCAGAAAACACCCCCTTCCCTGCCAAGCCAGCGAGCAGCACCTGGGCCAGTGCAGGGCTCTGGGAAGGGGCAGAGAGGATGGGGGCCTTGGGCAGAGCAGGAGCAGCGGCAGGGGCGGCCGCCGAGGCGCCCCCC
>NW_009211462.1:0-302 GCF_000690835.1 Fulmarus glacialis | reverse complement strand
TCCTGCCGGGAATCAAGGGGCCTAATGAGCACGTCAGGAGCCTGCTCAGGCTCATGCTTTGTAAATACGGCTGTGCCCTTTCTTGCAATGCGGTGGTGTAACTTCCTGGGCATTATCCCGTGAGTCACGCACCCCGGCGTGGCCACGCGTGCTCCCTGCGCAGGGTCTGCCTCAGCCCCCAGCTGAACATCGCGGGGGACACACCACCTCCTGAACTGTGCCTTAGTAACTGCTCGCAGCCCAGGCGCATCAGCGCAGAGCCAGCAGGCGCAGCACCCCGGGCTCCCCGGGAGGCTGCCTGG
>NW_009211461.1:0-40002 GCF_000690835.1 Fulmarus glacialis | reverse complement strand
CCCTTGTCCAGATCATCAATAAAAATGTTAAACAGAACTGGGCCCAATACTGAGCCTGGGGAACACCAGTTATGGTCACCTTTAATCTGCTCAGGGTTTTCTGTGGCTGTGTCACTGGTACCCATGTGGATGAGCCACAAAGAGGAGCAGTCAGGCATCTGCCTGGGCCTTGGCAATCTCTCTACAGTACCATGGATCTGTGCTCCAGGCAAAGCTGCTCCAGCACCAAATCTGCTGGGATGATATGCCTGCCTGGCAGAGGGGTGTTTCTCCTTCCTACAGAAGGGGGTGACTGGTCACTAACACTTGAAAAATTATTCTGATAGTTTTGGTCCTAATCTGAAGAGAGAGATGTCCAGCCCTGAGTCTCCCCCCAGCAGGACTTGTTCCTCTTCTGTTGCAAGTGGATGTGGGAATGAAGCCTTCCTCCTGGTGACTGAAGTAATGAGCTTCCAGCTTCCCATGTCCTGAGAGTCTGTGTCCTGTCTTGCCTTGGTCACATCAACCTTTTTGTTCTCTGTTTTCTAGGAAGCAGGAAGCTGGACATGTGTTCACTCTGCCTGCCTGCAGGGTCCCTCACTTGGCACTACACCCCTTGTGCTACCTCCGTCTTCCTGGAACGGTTCACCTGTGAACATCAGAATCACCTCACACTGCTCCTCCCATGCTGTTGACTAGGAAAAAGGAGAACTTGACATTTCCTCCAACTCTCTGTGAAATCTCTGCACATTTACTTCTGTGCAGACTAAAGGAAAGAAACACATGTTCTGTGCTTGATCTGCTCCCTTCTTCCTGTGCAGGTAGATTGCAAGAATTAGAGAAGGGGAAGGCCAGAGAAACACTACTTTGGAACGGTAGTAGACACAGGGGGTCATGTAAGCACAATCTGGACTACGATGAATCCGCTGAATGTGATCTGTGAAAATTGGTATTGTCTCTTCTCCATTAGCTCTGAAGGCAGTTAATGGCAAGGTTGAATTCCTTCTAAGATTGTCAGATGTAGCCATTTGTCCACCATTTCCAGCAGGCAGGAGTAGCTACACTTGGACAGGAAGGCAAAACCACGATCCAAAAGCAGAGAAGGAGATTTTGGTAGTAGTGTGAAGTACTTGTAAAGAATGTGCTTTGTGAGAGATTTATTTTATGAAATGGGATTTCTGTTTCCAAATTATAAAAGCCATAAAAATTTATTAGAAAATGTGAAGCTGTGTACAACAGCTTCAGAGGCACTTCGGCTAATTTATGTGTGTGTATGGGGAGAGGTGAAGTGCGTCTTGTCCTCGCAACCACTATTTTTGAGATGGGCCAGTCCTTTCTGGAGGTTCATGTTGCTTAATCACCTGAAGGTTTCCAGGGGCAAGGACAAGAGTTAAAGCAAAAACATGCTGGAGCACCTGGATCCCTGTGACACCACAGTGGTCTGAGAGGGCTCTGCTCAGTGCACATGTGTCTGCTTCTGGAAATGGAGGAGCAGGCAGGTCATGGCATGATCTCGCTGCACGGCTGAGGGTCAAGTTGAGAAACCTGCGACACACTGAAGTAAACAGCTACATCCGAATCATGCAGCAGTGTCACGTGGAGATGGTAGCTCATGCCAAAACACACTCTGTCTGTATGAAAAGACCTCTACCCTCCACAAGGCTGATTAGCTCAAGCACAGCTCTAGGCTAACACAGGGGCAACCTAGACTACCAGAGCTAGCTCTGCTTATGTTAATTTGGGCTAAATCTGTCTGTTATGCTTTATTACAGCACGTAGACATATCCTCTCTTTTTTTTTTTTGTGTATGTATCTCTGATAGCATTTATTAAAACCACCCATGCCTGTCTCCTGGTGAATTTTAGCAGTTTCACATTTTAGCTGAAAGTCAGAATTCAGGATAAAAGGAAGCCATAAATAGGCAGGGTAGGGACTTTCTGTTAAGCAGCACATGCAGTCTTCTGCTATGGACTCTTTGCAGTTTTTCTAGGCATATCTTTAGGTTTTCAATTGCTTGCTTCTCAAAATCCTTGCACTAAACTGAACCAGCCCATTGATGTTTCCAGTTACTCAGTGTGTATCTGTGTTGACCACCTTTGCAGCTAGATCAAATGTTTGCCAAAATCTCCTCACCTGTGTAGTGAAAAATATCTCTGCTGAGAACTGTTCAAAACAGCTGAATATACAGTCCAAACTGTATATGGCCCAAGCCTCTTTCTAAATTGGACAGAGAAGACGGAGAAAACAAGATAATGGTCTTTTTACAAGTCTGTACAGCCTCTTTACAAACATTGATTCTACATTTCTTTCCATGAACAATTAATAGCAATAGATTTCAGAAACATATTCTGCAGTGGTATAAACTAACATTTCAGCAGACATGACAAAGCAAACCTGTCTCTTTCTCAATGGAGAAAGAAAGGTCTCTGAGGGGAGACCTTATCGCTCTCTACAACTACCTGAAAGGGGGTTGTAGCGAGGTGTGGGTTGGTCTCTTCTGCCAAGTAACAGGTGATAGGACGAGAGGAAATGGCCTCAAGTTGCGCCAAGGGAGGTTTAGATTGGACATTAGGAAGAATTTCTTCACTGAAAAAGTGGTCAAGCCTTGGAACAGGCTGCCCAGGGAAGTGGTGGAGTCACCATCCCTGGAGGTATTTAAAAGACGTGTAGATGAGGCGCTTAGGGACATGGTTTAGTGGGCATGGTGGTGTTGGGTTGACGGTTGGACTCAAAAGACTTAGAGGTCTTTTCCAACCTTAATGATTCTATGATTCTATGATTCTAAATACTGTAAGAAATAAAATCCTGTCTCATTCTATAAAAAGAGTTTCCTTACAAGTAAGACCTCTGACACCTGATCATCTCAGATATTTGTACCAAAAAAACTGTTTCAAATTTCTATCAGTGCTCTGCTTGAAGTATATTTGGATAACTCGTTAAGTTTGCCTGTTGATGGCTATGCTATGATTGACTGTCACTGATCTGGTCAACTAAGCAGCCTAATTCTTGAACAGAGGGCCATGTGGAAACCCTGAGTAAGGTAAGGAGAGGACAGTTTGAGTGAGATTCAAACATTAGATATCTGTAGTTCAGACAAGTACATCTTACCAAGGCTCTTTTGAAGCAATAGACACTCTGTGTGATTCACATTTCACAGGGTGAAAAAGATTGTGCTCTAGAAGCACCCAGGGCTGTGCAGATGTAGACATCTGCATTTGATGAGACCAGTACCAACCTTGGCAACCATGGAAACCAAAGCCACAGAAAGACTTTGTTTGGTCCTGTTTTCGCTACCGACATGAAGTGGGAGGAGGGCCTATGCAGGAGAAGGTACATTCTGCTTGTACGTGGTTAGATCTGTACTTGAAGGGTGTCGGATATTAATTAAATTAAGTACACAGATCACAAGAGAAAATAATGAATGATGCTCGATGCTTCCAGGGTCTGAATTTCAACGAAGGGTTGGGATGAGGGCTACAGATGCTGTCAGCTCCCTGCTATGCCCCAGGCTACCACCACGGCTTAGCAATTGATAGGATTTGCAGAAGTGCATAAGGGCTAGTGTGGCTGATTAGTTTTTGTTTTCTGTTTCCTTTTTTTTCTAGGACTGTGAAGTGTCAAATGTCTTTATCAGCCCTCTCACCCTTAGTACTGAGTCCAGACAAGTACCCGTATGAGTCAAGCCTGAGGGGAGGTTGCCCTTGCAAATGCCTGGCTACAGGCAGGGTGCAGGGGAAGGGTGACACATGCTGTTGTATGTATCAGCTCTCCATTGTAGGTGTGGAAAGACACCTTTCTTTCCAGGAGCTGCCTTGGCACTCAGGGTACAATAGTGGTTGCCTGCTTGCCAGTGCATGCTCCTTCTTGCCCCAGACAGAGATCCAGAGCATTCGGCTCTTGGGCTGAGAAGATTAGCATTTGAATGAGGAATCCTTCTGTTGGTTACTCAGTCCTAAAACTCCTAATGGAGTAAATGTGAGACCAGTTATTCTTTATTTTTTTAAAAACCAAAGCTTCTCCCTGTTTCTCAGAAAAACAGGAGATGATTTCATCTTATCATAATTGCTAAATTTATTTTTAAGATGGGACAGTATCAAAAGCTGTAATCTTGCACGCCTCCTTTAACACATAACATCCTGATTATAGTGGCCCTGAAAAATTAACAAGTATTCAAATAAACCCTAACTGAAAAGGATGCGAGGCCACCATTATCCAGCCTGCGTGACTCATTAAAGTGAAGGGCACAGCAGAGTTGCATTAATCACTTGGTTCTGCTACAGGAAGAAAAGCATTCCTGTGATACTTTATTTACAACATACCATATGCAGAATTAGCTGATAATCTCACAAAGACTGTAGGGATGCTGATGACAAAGGAGCATCCCACTTCTAAATAATTTTGGGAAGTTCTTTAGTTAAATTTGGTTTTAGACTTTGCATTTTGCTTGATAATAATGCACAAAAAACTTTCAGATTTTTGCTTTTTTGATGAAAAAGAAAAGCTTCATTTCCTGCTTAGTGGCTTCTTCCCTCCTGGATTTTAAAATATGACAAAAACTCACATAAGTTTGGCAGGATAATTTAATGACTAGATTTTGTAGGACCCAGAGAGGAAAAAAACCCCAACTCATGAAGAGACTGACGACAGCTTTTTTAGAGCAAGTTTTTGGATGAGTTACCTTGAAGATGCTTTTAGAAAAGTCATATGGTATTAGCTTTGTTCTCATACCACAGGTGGCTGTGCTATTAGAAAATGGAAGTAAAACTCTGGTTGCTTAGACTCTCTGAAGAATACTTGGGATCAGAAAAAAGAAAAGAAAAGAAAGCAATCTGAATGGAGAAATGGACCAGAAGGGCTATCAGAAGATAAAAAAATAGCATTGTTTCTGATGATAGGTGGTCCTGGTGTATTTGGTGTTCTTATTGATTCCAGGAATGACAGATTTGCAGCTGATAAGCCAATCTGCAGTTGGGTTGGGGGCTCCAAATTGTGTTTGCACCAGATGGTAAAAAAGTTTTCTAATGGGAAATTTGGTCAGCATTGAGAGCAAAGCATGTGACAGAAAACTACTGGTAGGTATAAATGTTATAAATTACCATTCAAAAGAATGTACCTGGTCCAGAGTAAGACTTACTGGTGATAGTCATCGTACATTTACAAGGATCTCAGAGAAGACGCTTAAAGCCCTGGATTGTGTTGAGCAAAGGTTCATGTCGCACAGCACTGTTCAGAAGAGAGGGAGCAGATGCAGAAAATCTCAGATGTGGTTGATACTACAAAATCCAAAACACAGAAGAAAAGAGACTTGGTGCAGGAAGAAGTGATGAATTCAAAGTTGACATTACAAAAAAACAACATATGGAGCTTCATATGCTATGGCAAACACTATAAACTGAGGCATGGGCTGGCATTTGGAAAAATTTTAATATAGTTTGATTATTGTTGTTGTTTTTGGCTGGGGAGCTGTTTGAGAGCCTCTTCCGGGAGCCATCTGGGACCGATTACTGTGCGGAGCAGTATACGTTCAGTAGTGCAGAGCAGCTAGACCCAAAACACTTGCGGAGCAGACCTCTGCCAGGCTCCCTGGCTTGGAGTGGCTGCTGGATTTCCTGTGGTAGAAATCACAGAAGGATTCCCAATCTGAAACTGCTGTATCTTGACTGGAGAGTGTTTGGATTTGTCCACACACCGCCATTCTTGCCTTCAGTAAATCAACTGAAGGAGCCATTTTAAGATCAGACAGCGAGTTCTTGTCGATGCGGTCCATGGCTTTTCTGTCGGTGCTGTCAACAAGCTTTTCAATTAGCGTCAATTGAGGTAGGGGGGCCTGTGATGTCAAAAGATAATTTTTGATTACAATTTTGATGACAATCATGGCCTTTTAGGTTCTCATGTGCTTTTATTTAAAATTAACTCTTAAACTTTCCTGAGCCTGTTAAAATAAAAAATGCTCTAGATTTGTACATAGTCTTCAAAATTTGCAGTACTACAACACATGCTAGACATAAAATTCATCCAGTGATATCAATAGGACTATTCTTATGCTTAGAGATATACACGTCTTCAAGGTCAAGACCTTATTCTGTATTGTCATAACTATGGAATAACACATAGGTGGGTGCTGGGACTGACTTCACTAGCAAGCTGAAAAAATATGTTCCTTTGAGGGGTCAAGTTCAAAAAGCAATAAAAAATTCAGTTAATCATCTTTCCTGGGTCAGAAAAACCTGGCTGAACCTAGGCTTTCTGTTTAAGATTGATGGCATTTTCTTCTTTGTAAAGATGGAAATATCAGAAAAAAGCTAATGCCTTCTGTTCTAAAGTAGTAATAGTCATGATGAGCTAAACATATTCATCAGATTATGATTACCTTCTTTACTTTCTGACCCACGGGAGATAATCACCATGCCTCTCCTTTGCTGCCTGCAACTTTTCCTCTCAGGTTCAACAGTCAAGTTAAACTCAAGAGTCTTGTTCTCTATTTGTGTTTAGCTTTGCAAAATGTTTCTGCTGTTTCAGACCTGAACAAGTATTTGTGTGCCTGAAAGCTTGTTTGTTTTCTTAATGATGTAAATTGACCTAATAAAGAGATTGCCTGTCTTTGCAAATTGTGTCTTTCCAGCAAGACAGCATGTTTAACCAATTCATCTGAACTGCTCTGAATTTTATAAGGTATTCCAAACTTACATATATGTAACACAAAAAATTCTACAGTGAATTTTATAGGATCATTATAGGGTGATTTTTTCCTATCATGCTGAATTATTGAAGCTCAGAAGTATATGTGCACAATACCTCTTCTCTGACTTTAAGACTTGTAAATTATTTTGGTCAGTTAGATTTCTGTTTCAAGATGTTAAGTTCATGTTGAAAAGCCAACTTCTTTGTTAAGAGAATTATTGACCCAAACCCAAGACAATAAATGAAGTATGATTTGATAAAACTGACATCTTGTTAACATTTCTCTGTCCCTTAACACACCTTCAGTAAATCAGAGCTGCAGCACTAAAATACTCTATATACTCTAGTTTCATGCTATCTGTGAACTAGCCAAAACAGAAAACTATGAATATCTTATAAAGAAATCTGATTTTCTTTGGTCCCATTTTCCTACAGAGAGTTTCTCTGGCACATTTCCCTTGTTGCATTTACAACTGCAGCATTCTAGCTCTTTCAAGCTCTGTGAAATAAAGCAGATATCAAGAAGCCAAGTATCTATGTCTCCTTCATATACACAGTCTGTGAGAGCACTCCTATTGACTTCCTACATTGTTATGGGGAAGCATTTATATTTTACCTTGTTCAGTCAAGGTACAAACATGTCTTAGATAATGAACACAAGGGCAGAGGGAAATAATGTCAACAAAAAGTGCCGAAAAGATTTACATAAACTGTCATCTGAGCTTCTGTAACATGCAGATGTAACTGCTATGGATAATAGAAATACCTGTCATTTTAGCTGTCAACACATCTTGGCAATTTTACCCAGTTGCTCTTTGAGTGCCCCTTTTGCTTCGGTCCTTTGACTGGTCTTGCCTTACTACCTTTCACAGGCAAAGTTAATGGCTGTGATCATTCCTTTCTACTCACTTCACATATTCATTCTGACTCAACTTTTTCTCTGACTCACAATCTGTTTCTATTTCCATAATCATGAGTGCATACGAAACGTCCTGAGCTAATGCGAAATGGCACAGACATCAAAATGTGTTATTCATACCTATGTGAGTAATGCCCACTCATTCTTTGGTACATGTGTATTGACTTGATAGCACCTTCATTTCTTACCTCTTTCCATTTATTCAGTCACCTGGTGAACCTTCTTCCACAGTAATGAGGATGATTCCTCTGCCGTTTTTTTGTCAGAATGAAACCCCCTCAACACACCAGGATTACATCTTCAGCCAACTTCTAAAAAATTATCTAGAAAAAGAGAAAAAAAATGTTTAGGAGTTCTGATAAACAATTAATCATCACAGGGAACCAAATAGCTAATTCGTCATGTAGTCTGCTGAAAGTGCAGGAGTTCCCGTTCTTAGCTCACCAAGGAATTCAGCATAATTTAGGAGTTAGAAGTCACATGTGCATTTTTGGCCTTTGCCAAAATCTTCCTGTAAGTCATGTGTGGAAGAAATCAGAGCAAAAAATGACTTGTATGTCTGGAACTAATTGGTTTGCTTAGGCTGTAGATCTGGTGCATCCTGAGGCACACATTTTAGTGATAATACATGCTACTGTTAAATCGAGGTCAGTAGCTGACCTGTAGGTGTTGCAAATGCTTGAAATACTGTGGCTTTGTGGTGAAAAGTCTACTGCACATGTGAAATCTATGGGGTAGATTCTCCTCATGGACCTATCATATTATCTGCTATGTAAGATGTAAAATTGCGGGAGAAAGTTTGAGTAAACTGTACGAAACTCCTGAGATATCTCCAAAATCCACAAAACAAACAGAAAGTGTTAGAGGATGGAAAATCCTTTTCTATATTAGCATATGTGAGCAGAACGGGCCAGGAAAGAGGAGAGTGCTACAAAATAATCATGACATTATCTATTACTTTAAACATGACATTAGGGTAACAAATTGGTTAGTTTGTTTTGTTTTTTTTTTACTGGAACATTATCACATATAAATACAAAAACCCTGGAGATTTCTACTTATAATAATACTCTACTAATACTACTTTTACAGATAGATATGAATTGACAAGTGTGACCTGTTAGATACCTTCTAGGAGGTCATGGACTTGGTGATTATTGTGGAACTGCAGAGTTAACTCTTCCTGGAGCTCTTACTGGGTATCCAGAAATCTGGTAACAACTCTAATTCAATTGCTTGAAGTTTAATGAAGAATATTGGTAACATATGCTGTGTAATTACAATGTTGATACACACAAATTAACTTCATCACATGCAGTAACGCAGGTTCTTACCACAGATGATATCCAGGTGGGAACAAAGAAATCCTGACATGAATAAAAGATCTGATGTTCAGCCTGTCTTGAAAATGGCATAGTCTGTCTCTCCCAAACCTCTGATGGAGAGGGATGTAAATCTTAAAATGTAATTTTAAATACCCAGTTAGTCAGAATTAGAGGAAAATCTGGAGTTGGGTAGCATAATAAGCGCAGAGGTTTTATTATTTCAATCTTTTTGCTCTGTGCTATGTTGCCAGGGACAAAATACATCATATGTTCTGAAGAGGCTTCCCTGTAGTCACTGCAGCATCATACTGAGCACAGACTCCAGAAGCCTTGCTCGTAGGAGGGTTGAGTCCATTTGGACACGGTGGAGATGACACATCTGGTAAATGGGTGTGATGCTTTGGTTTTCCAGCTCCAAGTGGGTGGATCATAGGGTGTCACTCTTGGGTATAGTGGTGCAGGCGGGGGAAGGAAGCCCCAAAAGAACTTGATTGGGCCAGAGTAAAACCTCATTCCTTCACTGTAATGTTGAAAAAGTGACATCGCAATGCAAATATTATAGCAAGAGTTGATTTTGGTTTGGTTATTTCCATCCTCCCGTGTTTTATTCCAAAACATTTATTTTCTGGAAGTTTTGGGGTTATTTTGGTGGGGGTTTTTTGTTTGTTTGCTTTTTGTTTGCTTTTCAAACCGCTGTTGTTGTTATTAACAGTAATTACCGTCCACTGCAGCCGAGTATTTTGTCTTGCTCAGAACTAATACTAAGCAAGAGATGATCATTCTGTTTTCTCTCTCCATTTTTTCCTAGTGGCATGCCCCCTCCCATTTACCCTTTGCCAAACCTACTTTCTTTTACAACAGCTGCTCAATCTGTACAGACAGAAATTTTTGTTTTAAGGCTGCTGTTCTTTAAGCTGGCCATGCACTAGTAACTGACAGCAGCTTGCTTTTTCAGAAAATGCTTTGAATAACAGGCATCAGCAAACATAGATGCAATTGGTATTTCAGTATAGTGGGCACCCTACCACACTGCCAAGTAATTTTCTGGATTATCTGAAAAACTTGGAGATCAAAGTTTAAAACTTTCTGGTTTTTTATGCAGGATATTACATTTTGTAGGAGAACAATGCTGGAAACTGAAGTCGGACGAAGCACTTGAATATTCCAATTATCTTCTGACTCATTGAAACTTGTACACTCTCTGTGGACCTCCTAATCCATTCAGTAAAAAGAGTAGAGATTATAGATATCCGGGTAATTGAACTGAACTCAAATACTTCATCTGGCTTCAGTAACATTTCTTGTATTTCTCACTCCAGAGTTTCAATTTTCTTGTTGTGAAATCATCTTGCTGGAAAAAAAACCAAACCAACAAAAAACCACGACTGTGAGAGCGAGGTTAAACAGATTCTCCTAATTGTATTTTTTGCTAGGTGTTAAGGTAGATATTTGAGTGCACAGAGCAAAAAACATTGGAGAGAGATGCTCTTGATGCCTGTGCATCCCCTCACGCCCTTTCCCTGGGAACCCTCAGGGGCCTCGAGCCCTGGCTTCCCCAGATGCCGGCGTCCGCTCCTCCACCCATGACCTTGGTGACGGCGGTCCTTGGCCACCCTCCATGGCACCGGCCCACGGCCTCTCCCCGTGCTGCCCGGACCCTCGCGCTCCCTCCTGTGGCCCCGAGGCAGCTGCTGGGAGTTGTCGGTGCTCGGCCATCCCACGGGGCACTTACTTCTCTGCTGCCCGGAGTAAAGCTTGCCATCCCACCGGGGCTGTTTTCTTACACATCCCTTTCAGGAGGCAGGTGCAGGGCGCTGACGGCCTTCCTGAGGGGTCTTTTTATAACATTTAGCACAGGGTTTATACTGCTGCAATCTTCTTTTGGACTCTGGGATACAGGGAACTTCATACTCATAAGCGTAAACTAATGCTCTGTGCTGTGTGTGGAGTGAAAGCTGTCTCCAGGCAGAAGCTCCGCTGAAGCGCTGGCGGTGGGAAGTGGGCTGGCTCCTGACATTAACCAGGCTATTGGTCATTTCTCCCTCTTTCTTTATATTTCTTTAAATATTTTCTTTAATATTTGATAACATTAAGTAGAGTGCAGAAGACACTTAAGTGGTGCCAGTGACTTTGCACAGGAGTCTGGTAGCCAGTTCCCAGAGAGACTTAATCACTGCTTTTTGCTCAGTGATGATGACCGAGTTTGAGTGACTGCATGGGCTGTAAATATAAGCCCCAGTGTCCTCTTACTGCAGCTTCGATGTCTTTATTCTTTCTGGCTTGAAGACAAACCTTCATATGGAGAAGGTCACTGACAAATTCAATGCTTTAAAAGGGCAGAAATAATGTTGTTTGCTATAAACATGTGGTTAAACTGTGACATCAGTATTTGGGAGGATAATGATTATGGAAGGACTGTGTGAGAAATGGTCTCAGTCAACGGATAACAGGTCAGAAAATGACCAGAAAATTTTTGTGTTAATTTAAGACAAAACTTAACTTAAATCCGTGTCAGTTTATAACGATATAAAAAAGCTGACGCTGGCAGAAATTGTACATTGAAACAGAAAAAAATATTTCTGTGGAAATATCCTTAAAAATGTTTGTTGTAGTACTGAAATTCCTTAGTAAGCTGGGGATTACTAGGAAAGATTCCTGGACATAGCTCAAGTCTCCGCACATAGATACTATCGGTCATTAAAGAAAAACACAGCTGCTTTGAAAGAGCAGAGTGACATTTTAATTGAAAATGCCACTACATTAGAAGCTCATGTGGCTTCCAGCCCCCTTTGCTCAGCATTCACTGAGGGCATGCATTTAAATATGCATTGCTTTAGAAACTACTAACATTGCATAAGGCACATTACAGCTTTCCTACCCGAACGAACCACCTGAAAAGTATGTTTCATCTTCTGGAAACAGTCACTATCATTGCCTACATTTGGCAACACGTTTTGAAAGATGCTCTCTGACTATCCTGTTATGTGGGTTTCTCAAGCTCAGAGCATGTTTGTCACTAGACACCTCTGTCTCAAAGACAGAGTGGCTTGCTTCTCATCATTTTACTTTTTTTTGTTCCACTCTTACCACTTCCAGCAAAAACATTAATCAAGTGAAGGGAGAGTTCATTAGTCTAGGAATTCATTTATGGGTAAGCATGCTCTTGTAAGCTCTTAAATCGCTCAGTGTAGTAGACTGTTAAGATAATATACGCATGCAAGAAATCAGAGACCTGTCATAGTGCATCTCTGATTACAGTTATAATTGCCTCATTCAAGAGAACATGTGAGAGATACACATTTTACAAATTGTATGCTTATAAATCTGAACAGTCTTTTGGGCTATGGATTCCTTACTGTACAGCTCGGATATTCCAGTGAAGCATTTGTATTCCAGGTGCAGTGCTTCTGATGCCTTTTAAATTCTTCCTCCTCCCGTTTCACTTCACCTCTGCCCATCTCACCAAAGACGGCATCCATCACATCATATATGCATGTATTCCTGTACTGCTTCCTTTACTACACTTTGTCTTTCATGGCAGACATTCAGCCTCGGGAGACTTGCTTTTGTTGCTTTCATATTTTGAACGGCTTGAAAGGAGCAATGGCTGAAAGGAGAAGAAGAGTCAACAAGCTAGTTTCAAAATGATAAATAGACTGGTTGCTGGCATGCTGGAGTATCCAGCATTTTTTTGACATACTGTACATTTTCCTTCTCACTGGTGCTTCTTTATTTCAGACAGAAGCTTGCAAGGAGCTTTAGTATTAATGAAGATCAGATACTGAATCTATTTGGAAAAAACACAGTGTGATTGTGTTGCATCTGTTATCTGAAGTAAAATCTGAAGTCAGAATTTTAATAGAGAGCATATGAATATTTTTGAATCTATAGAATAGCACGTCACTTTTCAGTGCAAATGAATCAGTTACTGTTACTACCTACACTGACCGATAGGAGCACGGTCTTCTCTCTCTATTAGACTGTTAAGGTCCATGGAAAGCAACTGTCAGCCAACACACAAAACTAAGGGTTGCCTCCCAATCTTGATGATGATGTAGATTTGGTAGAAAAATAATTGGCTTTGCGTATGCTGGAGTAGGAATAAAGAAGAAATCAATACTGAAGAATATTGAATAATTCAGCAGCAGGGTAATATTTGTCAATTAGTATTTGGTGCCAAACACAGGAACTCTCATGGTAAAATGTGTATTTACAAAGGAGGAAGAGAAGCATTAACCAGATGGTTACAGGACGGAAGATTACTGAACTGAAAAAGAAAACAGGTTGGATTGAATGGATGTGAGTAGAGCCACACACCTTCCTCAAACTGTAGTCTACAATGTAGGCAGAAACCACATACTGATGGAAGACTGCTATGTAATTAAGCAAGCCCATATAAAAGTAAAGCGAAGAACCATCACCCACTCTGGTAATGTTCTTTGTGAGCACTTATTTTCGGACAAGAACACCACTGCCCATACTCAGTTTAGTCCCTGGTTTTGGTATTTGAATGTTGGAGAAGTAGAGCTGGAAAGAAATTATCCCTGGTTCTGAAATCACATTAGCCTTGGTAACACATTTGAAAGCTTTAAATGAAAATTTGCCTCTGACCAATGGAGAAAAGCCATCGATCAAAGTATCTGACATAATGTATTAATATTTTCAATGATCTTTTCTGAGCATTATCCACAGATCTTGCACATGACAGAGTGTAAAATATTGCATAGTTTTGCTTCTCTACTAAAGGAGCAAAAAAAAGATGTTTCTCCCAGAATACACTGGAGTTATTTTGTCCAAACATTTTCTGAAACAGTATTTTGAAAAATGGACAGAGCGTGCACAGACTCTGAAGGGTCACCACGCTTTGCCTTAGTGACATCCAACAGAGAACTGAATTCCTGAAGTGAGGGGAAGTCTCCAGGCGAATTGTCTTGAAATCAGCTGTCAGATTCTTAAAATTTAGGTTTTACTAGCCTACCAATACAACTGGAAAGAATTCTGAGTTCCCCTGATCACCTGACTTATACTGATGGCAAAGTGTGAAAGAAGTATTCTAAATTCTAACTATTTTCATTTTTCTTTGAGTGGATAAGTGATCCCTCAAGAACTATTCATTAATGCATTGTTACCAAACTGAACTTTACTGTGAATGTTTTTGTATTTTATAATCTTGATAGTGTTTATGCCTTACCTTGACTACTATGTTGTGACCACAAAAGCGGTATGCCAAGGAGACAGGTCCTTTTTTAATAGTAGTCAACTTCTGAAACACACTAAAAAGGCAGAAGAAAGCCAGCTGAATCCTCAGCTTGTTGGGATCTGAAATTCCCCTGGGATAGTACCTTCTCACTGACAGGCAGCTGCGTTGTGTAGCCATCATTTGGAAATGTTTCTCTAAGCTCTGTGCCAAATATGAGAGAGTGATTTAATTTCAAAGCCAGAAATGCCAATCTCACTGTGCAGACATTCAGATCAAAGTAATGGCACAGCCCTCGACAATCTGAGACACTAACACCACTTCCAAGAATAATGATATTTCCAATAATATATAACACATAATTTGAGAAACTGAACCTGAAGTACTTGGATGAGGAGAGTAGGTAACCTCTCCATGTAGGTAGTGAGAATCAATTCAGTTCTCTCCCCCAGCACTGGCTTCTCTCTCCCAACCACCGCCTCTGCCTTTGCTTATTAACTTTCCTTCAGGGCTGTTGACTGCAGGAGGTGGGAAAGCTGTAGCACTTCCTTCCAGGAGAAAATCTCCTTTGCAGCCACTCCTGGCACCTTGTCTTTCCTCAAGTGCTTTACATATGAAATGAGCAGAAGCGGTGAAAATGAAAGAGATGATACTGTATTTGTTGTTGGGTAGTTGCTTGCTTCCCTTAACAATCCTGGACTGGGAGTCATCTGGAGGGATAAATGATTGTGTCCATGCAGGGCTTGGTTTAGATCAGAAGGAAAGCTGGGAAGACAGAAGATAAAGGAATATGAGCTAAGGAGATCGGTGTCCTGCTCTCGAGTGTCATGTAAGAGGGCAGAATTTACCACATCTCTCACTTAAAGGAAATGATTGTGGAGCACCAAATTTGAGGGCCAGAAGAAACAAACAGAAAAGACACAGTAAACAAAAGCAGAAAATGTGTTCTCAGCCATGTCTTACTTGTACTGCCATGCATATAAATACAGTAAACATGTTGGTATGTATTGCAAATATAACCTCGTTACTGTAGAAGGAGACAGTGGGAAAAAAATTGGTCAAAAAGATCAAACTCCATGAAAGACAGAGCTAAAACCACTCCTACAGAGTAATTGTAAAAGTGTAAGAGCAGATAAGAGTACAAATATTCCATAGCTCTCTTCAAGGAAATGGAGGGGGAAGCATGTGTAAAAATAATCAAACCAGCCAATTTTTCACAGCCACAGTGTCTGAGTTGCTCTTTTTTTACATTTATCTAAATTACAAAGCAGCATCATCTCTTCCTTGCCTGCACAACAGGCTGCTTCCAGATGGGTGACTCGTGTAACGCTGTACGAGACACCAAGTCGAGGTCCCAGACTTGCAGAGGAAATACAAGAATTAACTGAGACCAGGAGAGGGGAGGAAGCGTGAGGGTAGCCAAGAACATCCGCTGTCTTGCAAAGATCCTCAGCCCCTCATTGCTTCCTGACCCTTCTTACAACTGACAGGGGCAGAAGACAGGAAAGTATGATGAACTCCATCGAAGTCACACACTTCTAACTGCTTAAGCAATTTTTCTCTTCTTCCTATGCTAATAACACCATAATAGTGCAACTCTTCTACAATTTGAGGTATCCTTCATGATATTTTTTTGATTAAGCCCGTTTCTTCTTATTTTCTTCCCTCTTATTCCTGCCCTTCGCATCCTTCATGATTTCACTTCTCTGTTCCCCTAACACCTTTTTGTCCTTGATGTATGACTCCACAGTCTTCCCTCTGTTTCTGTCTTCCACTCCTTCATCTCTGTTGGAAGCTTTTCAATGCAAGGAGGGAAGGATGGAAGGATGCTGTTGTGAATGCACCTTCATGTCCTCCTTTTTCTCCACTGGGTGCAACGATGCTTTTTACTGAGAGCTGCCCAACTGTTGTAGTTTTGAGGCCTCCTCATTCTTTATTCAAGGAGTTGATAACTCATGTGCAGCTCAGTGCCAGCACTGACTAAATACTGACAAAAAAGTCATGCAGTCTGAAACCACTTCTGAATAATTGGCCCTCTTGGTTATGCTCCTGCATCACTGTTTTCAACAGGAAGCACAGCACTTAAATGCCTGTGATGGGAAATCAGGGAATCCTATAGAGCGATGATTTCCTCCAGTCTCCAGTTCCTTGCTGACACTTCTTAATCTGTCCGTAACAAGCAAAACTGGAACATATAACTTACACTGGGAGAGACAAGAAAATACATTTTCTGCATCTTGAATCTTTCGTTTGAGCTCTATCCCATCTGTCAATGTCTCTTTGATGTGCAGATACAAGAGTCTGAAATTTCCTTGATCTTAAACAATGATTATATTCACTCTGTTAGCTATAGTAATAGAAGTTCCTATTTGCTGATACAAGGAAACACATATTTAGCTCATTACATGTCAGGACCTCTACAATATTTATAGTGTCCATGCTTTCCAAGACCTCATTCTCTGTCCTATGAGCATGTCTCAGATTCCACGCGCAATGTTTATGACTGTGTTAAAACATATGCTTGTTCAAACAAGTTTATCCTACCAGTCTATTCAAAGTCTGCAGAGAGACATTAGTTTGCGTAACTGCTATGCTCCAGCATTATTTACCTCTATTTATATGGAAACTCTTATATTGCCAACACTGATTTTATGTACTTTTTCTAGGTCTGTAAGATGATGAATCTTTGTGCCCACTGAAATAATCTGTTTATCTAATTTGTGTGCCCCTATCAATCTAATAATCATCTTTTAATTCCCTTGATATGACACATTTTACTGGAATTCAAGTCACATGAAATGGAGTGTATATTCAGGTGTGAACTGCCAGCACTTTTTATAGTCTACCATTCGATATAAATAAAAGCCCCGTCTCCCAAAGTGATCAGTCATGCACCACTGGTCTTTGTCCTATCATCTGGCATCGTAACACTGTGCCTTTGGCATGAAATAGTTTTGCAGTTGTGAGTTCCTAAATAGACAGGATGAAATCTCTGGCTCAAATCCCTCTATTTATTTTAGAGAACCTTGCTAGGATGAGGACAAGCGCTCCTCACTCATGTAAGCAGTTCCTTTCAAATCAGTGTGACACCCAGGAAAACAGAAGCTTTCAGGAGCAGGCAGTGGGCTGTGGTCAGCAGTAATAGCAGCTTGCTTATCTATAGTACTTTTCATCCAGAAGAACTCTGAACACAAACATGAAGGCAAAAATAAGAAAGTACACAGTAAGAGCAAAGCATTGATTGAGTAGTGAAGGAGACGCCAGCCTGTGTCTAATGAATGAGGGGCAGCCCTAGTTATAAATGTATTTGCTTTTATTGTCATGTTTCAGAACTTTAATGGTCATCTAATGTATTTTTTATGGGATGAATATATTTCTTTCAAAACCTCAGGAGATGATCATATGCAGCTGCTTTTAATTTCAGTGGGAGTTGTAAAAGCTCATTACCCTATAGATTTGTCCTTCAAATGTACTTAATTAAATATATAAAGAAGACACCCAAAAAGCCTGAAGTGGCTGAGACAGAGCTAGCACCAAACCATCTTTCCTTCTCTTTTTATCCCAGGCATAGTCATGAGCTGGGTCAATTAGCACTTTGAATTAAACTAATTGCACAACTTCCTCGGTTTAAGTGGGCTGCAGTAGGCTCGCAGTATTACAGCAGCGTGTGTCCCACTTTCGTGTCTCCTGCAATGATCCTTTGCCTACACAGCGATGGGGTAGCGACGACATTGCTGCAGCTATTTCAGCATTAGCTCATAACAGGCAAATGGTAGCAGAATGTTTGTGGCAGCTTCAAAATTTCTTTGAACCACCTTTATCCCAGTACATGAAAACAGCCTGAATTTTCAGCTCACAAAGTACTAATCCATCCTGTGCCTCACATTTTAAAGACATTGCATAATTCTCTGGCATCCAGCCACAAAAACTCTCCTTTGAAGAAATGCTTTGTGGAATGACAACATTCAGAAGCAGGGCTTACGGGAGTTAAAGTGACCAGCCTCTCTGGAGACCCCTAACATTGCCCTAACAATAAATGCTGGGATAATTATTATTTTATTGTCATGGAGAGCATTGTAAGCTTTCCATAATAGAAATGAAAACACAGTGTCCCTGCCCCGAATAACTCACTTCGATTGCAATGCCATGAAGGAGGTTGGGTAACAAACCAGAATAGAACAAGGAGATTTTGGGAGGAAGCACACATTAATTTTGACAAAGTTACACATGTACTGAGGAGGCATAAAGCCATCTTCAGAAGAACATCTATTTACTTAGCAAAGGCCTTGCATAGCAGGGGACAGAGAGAAGAAAAAGATTTTTAGGAGAACTGCAAAAGCAGGATTTTTTTTTTTTGCTGGCAATTTTCTTGAAGGCTTTAAAGAAAAGTGGATCAATGCAGAAAAACGTGACTGAGCAGAGCAGCACATCATCTTGTACAGGATGGTCTGAGCATGGGGCAGAGCATGGAAGAAGTGGGCTGACGGGGGAGCTGCTGCTGCAGGTACGTGTGTGGGTCTTGCTGGTGCGGCAGCGGGCCTGCCTGGGGCGGGCATTTCCTCCGCCCAGGGTTTCCAGGGCAGCCAGGAACAAACAAAACGGCACAGCAGGACAAGGAGGTCGTGAAATGTGGGGATTATTACAGTCATAAGACATGGGGGTGAAGGGTACTGCAGAGGGGAGAGGAAATACGGGTATCACAGCAGCGTGTCACTGATAACGTGGTATCTTCCAGTCTAGTTGGGCATCTGGACCCAGCTGCCCAAACCTAACCATGCTTTTCTTCATTTACTTTGTCTGTTCTTGTGGGACTTGCCTTCATTCTCTTCCTTCCCATCGCCTTTAAAGTACTGTTGCAAGAGTGTTTTCATTCTGCACATGCTATGAGATAAGGAAGTCTTCCTGATTTTCCTTTTTCCTGCTTAATTTGCTGTCTGCAAACCTCACGTGAAAAATTCTCTCTACCCCACCACTTAATTTTTCCTTCATCTATTGTTAATTTTATCAATAGTATTTTGCTGTCAAGCTCACTGAAAACCATTTTCAAGAGACAATACAGAAAATACAACATTTTGTTTCATCTAGTATTTATTCAATGGATTCTGATTTCCATTTGCCAGGAAGTAGCTGTCTCAGAACACTGCTGCTTAATATATAACAGTCAAGCGACGTAAAAATAAAATAAAAACATGTATTTGGAGTAAGCCAAATAAAAATATTTGTCATACTCAGAATAAATAGAATTTCTCTTCATAAAGCAATTTTAGCTGCTTTACATCAGTCATGTCTCCTTGAAAGTTGTAACTCTGTTACACATATTCCACTCCTGCTCAATTTTCTGAGCTTGTGATCTTTGCTTGCTCTCCTTGGGTTTTTGGTATGAGTTCACTTCCAGGTAGAAAGCTTCCTACTTGTTTGTCCCATGCACAGGGAAAAATACAAGCACTATTTCCTGGGAGGTAATAAAAAGCTGTGCAGGTAAGGAAACTGGTTTGTGCATCGTAAGGTAACCTGAATATCCTTTTCGTGATGAAAATGCCAGACAGACATAATTGCCTAAGAGTGCTGCGGTTAACAGTGGATTAGCAAGAGGCACTCAGAGTTGAACTAGCAATGACCTCTCCTCTAGGATGGCAGAGCTGGCAAGATGTCAAAGCCCATTATCCTCACGGGTAAACTAGAGGGAGATACCAAAGCAGACAGACGCTCCCCATAATGCCTTGTCTAAAGTACGCTATTGATTTCTGTCAAAATCCTCTCCCTTCCTCTATGTCTAGTCTGCGTGAGGTGAAGTTCCACTGAGCAATCCAAGGCACTCGAATTACAAGAAGAGCCATATTGATAAAAAAGCCACTTTTGGCTTTTTACCTTAGCTATAGTTATGATAAAAATCCCACGGGTTAGGCTCTGTAGCCCAGTGGGTAGATCATGGACACAGACATCGAAAGCGATAAATTCCTGTACATGCAGGCAAATTTTCAAAAGCAGAGTCTGAACTGAGATGCCTTTGCTTTCGCTCAACCTGAGATTCCTCTATCTAGACCCAGATTTTTTATTTCTCTGAGCGCTTGAAGTTTCCATTGATCTCTCTCAGAGCTAGGAGCCAGCAGCAGTTCTGAAAATCTAGCCTGTGGTGAAATCTTGGACCGGCTGTAGTTAAAGGGAACTTTTCCAAGATTTCATCTGATGTAGCTAATTCCGAGCACTCAGGAATTAAGTGCGAAAAACGAGACGAATGCATTACCTGGTGAGCTAAATGGAGAAAACATTGAGCCACTTCCGTAGAATGTATTACAGTCTGTGAAAAGCAGCATCTGGGTGATTAGGAAAAAAAGATTTCCTTTTGCACTATTAGTGAAATCTCCAAAAACTCAAAATAAGGTTTCCTAAACTTGTTTTATATGCCTTTACTTTCATTTAGATTTCAGTTACCTCCTTTGAAACAAAACGGAAGTTGTAAAATTTTTTTTTCTTTTTTGAATAAATGAAAGGGGAGAATACTGAATTAGGAACCAAAGGTAGATTCTGCAAGCTCTGTGCTTGTGTCCTCTGTAACTCTATATTGGCTTGAGGCATGTTCACACCACGAAAATTCTGAATATGATTTTTCGCATGAATTTACGTGGATTAACTGTTACCTACTTCCCTTTTACATACTGCATCCACCCAGAAGTGATGGTTTTCAAGAGAAACGCTCAGCCCTCTGGGTGAGATTTCCAAGGTTGACTCCGAAAGCAGAAAGCTGCCTCTCACTCCAATTAGCATCTCTTGATCTGAGTGCGATTCAGAGCACATTCAGGATTGTGAGCTGTATAGCAGCAGCAAAACCAGGACGACCACTCCCCAGAGACTGTAGCTGCATCCAACCCAGGGTCTCCCGCTGTGTCCCATTGCCACCTGCAATCTGGTCGATGTCTCACACTTCTGTTTCCGAGCTTGGTACACGTGCCGACTGCTGGGAGAGGACAACAACGCTGCTACAGCAGCTCCCCTGGTGCAGGGAGTCGTGCTGCGGCACTCTCTGAAAGTTGAGCATCACCACCAATTGCCATGCTTTGCTGTTGGCATGAAGCCATTTGTAACACACAGGCTGGCCCCTATGGCTTATGGCATGCATGGTCTACCGAAAGGGCTAAAACCCATACCGTTGAAACTGCCATCTAATCAGAGAAATTATTTATCATACGTATTATATACTACATATGATACATAAAATATACACAATGCCAAAATTCAAGTTTATAACTACAAGTCAGTTAACTTCCTAAGACAAAAGATAATTATGGGGGAAGAAGAAGCCCTCTGAACAACTTCTCTACATATCACAGAGGAATCATTTTCAGACAAGCATAAGAGTACTCCATTAATATTTGTGCAGGTCCTAAGCAGTTCCACAAGAATACAGCTCAATGAGATTTTCTGAATGGGTAGATAAGTAATAGGGCTCTTGAGACACATCATTTGCCTTCAGTAATAACTAGAAAATTCCTTAGTAAAAATGGGCAGTAGGAACCCAGGGATGGGAGCCTGCTCAGAAGACAGCATTCTGGAGGTGGGGTTTCCACAGCTGTGTCCTAATTTAAGGATCTAATTTAAGAAGAGGTGAATTATACCCCAGAAATATCTGTTTTTTCTCCACTGATTGTAGAAGGGGCTGGAGGTGAGCACTCAGCTGGGGGCACCCACATTGTACTGCTGGGCACAGACGAATCTCACCTTCATACTGTAAGAGTTTATTATTGCAATCACCTGATTTTTCTTTATATATCTCATTACATTAGGTTAGCCTCCATCCCCACGTGACAATTTCTTATGGTTTTACTTATCAGGCAATTGGCAGGGCTTTACACTGAATTCTAGTGCTTTTTATCTCACGGCACTGATAGCTCCTGGGAGTATATAACGATGTGATAAGTCTCTTCCATTATTCGGGTGGGAAAATGTACAGGATGTTTGTGTGAAGTGCTGGATTAACAATTAACAATTAGATAATTAGATTAATGGTGTTCTGTCCTTTTCATCACTGAATATTCTTAAAAAATCCTTTGATGTCTTCTCTCTTGGTTCAAGCTTTCTTTTGGGAGAATAGCTGCACTCCTTTGCCATTTCTGGGGTGGCATTACTCACCAGTCCCTGGCCAAGAGTTCCAAGCCGAACACCACATCCAGGTGGTTTCTCTCTGGAGAGGACTTGGGTCTTCCATGTGAAGCTGTAGTGAAGAGGGTTAGTCTGGAATAAAAGCTTGTGTTGTTACCATCTCCAATATACTGTCATTTCTCCTAAGGTAAGCAGTAATACTCTCTATATACTATACTTTATGTATCTTACTGCTTCATTACTCCTATCTCAGATGGTATTTGATCCAAGCTAGGGTCAGAAGATTGCTTTGAAGACTAATTGAAGATAAAAGAAATCTTTTTTCCTTTTTTTTTAAGACTTTTTATAGGCTGTGTTTTCTGAATATTTCCCTGAGGAGGAAAAAGTATTTCTATAAGCTATGTTTTCAGAGTAGTTCAGTTGCTTAAGGGTACTAACCAGTGCACATTAACTTGCAGTAACATTTGGAAGCTTTAGAACAAGCTGCTCCCTGGATATTTGTGCCGTGGTGAATATTGCATAAAGGACAATGAATTAGATTTTTAGAAGACTTTTTGTATGTCCTGAGTGCAGCACTTTCACTATATATTACTGCCTGTAAAACAGATCTCAGAGGTAACTTTGCTGCCAAGTGTCTCAAGATTATATTAGCTACCTCAGTGGACTGTTGTGAGAACACTGCTTTTTTAGAAATGCAGCTTTTATCATTAACTTGTGGAGGGAACAGTCTAAAAGCTCTAAGGGAATGATCCCTGACAGGCATGACTCTTGATTGCTGTGAAGGGTGATTTGGGATGGAAAGGATGGTGAGTAAGATGATAGGAAAGAGAAGCTGAAGGACGTATATCCGTTATAAGCTTGTTCTTTCTGTGGAAGACATGATGCTGTAGGAAGGAATGATGCAAGGAAATGGGAAGATATTTCAAGTGCAAATAATAAATCTTTCAAAGGGAGGACCAGTCCTGTCAAAACTTTCTGATAGCAACTGTGGTGGCACTACAGTATTCTGGAGCTACAGTAATGCAGGAATGAGGGACAGGGCATGTGAAATATCGTCTGTGCACAGTTATGCCCACTCTGTTCTAGGAAGCCTGCATCCAGCTGGACCATGAAAAAAAGATACGCCTGAATCTCCCGTTCAGTTAGCATCTCTACAACAGGCTGGCTACGCTTGGGCCACTTGCTGTATGGCATACAGTGCAAAGGAATCTGCATTTTCCCTGTGTGGGAAATACCAAAGATGTTACCCTGTAGACTTCTGCTAAGCCCAGTCCTTCCCCACTCCGGGTTTGAGGTCTTTGAAGAATGTGGTTCTTGGATTTTTAGGTCACCAGGATAATTATGTGGTCACAGCCCAGTGAGATCTGCAGAGGAAAAGCAGGATTCTTCTCACTTAATTTACGATGTCTCTGCCTCTGACATCATAGATAATCTGCATCTGCTCCACTCACTGTAGACAGACTCCCTTCGAGTCAATAAGGAGGAATAAACACCTTTAGGACATGAATCATCTGATGCATTTTAGACATTTACATTAGAGCTGGATCACTTCCACTGTAGCACTGCCTATTTCCTCTCTATTTGATTACAGAGAGAACTTGGCTCGGAAATAGATGTCACCATCTAAAGTTAGGTAAAACGAATCCCACACAGCCAGCCTGTTGTAGAGATGCTAACTGAATGAGAGATTCAGGCGTATCTTTTTTTCATGGTGTTCTGAGGAGAAAGCCTAGAAAAGGACTGGGAAAGGGGTGATGGCCATGTTCTAGAGAAATTTATGTAAGGGACAGAGAATGGAAAATATGAAGCTGGAAAGAGCTGGAAAAGGGGATAAATACTGCATTGAGACGATTGCGTCTGATAACAAATTATTCAGAACAGTCTAATCTGAAGCTGACTGCAAAGAGCTGTAGCAGAATCTCATAATACTGAGTAACTGGATAATAAAATGACAAATGAAAATTAATGCTCATAAGTGCAAAGTAATGCAAATGGAATAAAAATAACTCAAACTATTCATACATAATAACAGGCTCTAAATTAGCTATTACCATTCAGGAAACACATTTTGGAGTGACTGTGGATAGATTTCTGGAAGCATCAGCTCAGTGCTCGGGGAAGGTCAAAAGAATACATGAAACATTAGGAATTATTGAGAAAGGGATGGAGTAAAACCAGAAAATGTTCTTATGTCACTGCATAAATTCACGGTGCTTCCACAGCTTGAATAAGTGTACAGTTCTTCCCTGGTAGCCTCAAGGCAGGTATAAGAAAGCTAGAAATGAGATAGAGAAGGGCTGCAAGGTGGTCAAAGATATACAACAGCAAGACAAACTTCAGCTCTCCAATCTGGAAAAGAGATGGATGAGAAGGTAATATGATAAAAGCCCATAAAACTATAAATGGTTTAGTGAAGGTGAATAGAGAATGATTACATGCAATTTTTCATCCTTGAGGTTGAGGGAAGGTCCAATGAAGTCAGCAACAGTGGATTTAAAAAAAACAGAAGGAAGCACTTTTTCACACTATTCAAAATTAAATCATAGCACTCCTTGCAAAAGAAGGCCAAATGGATAAAAAAATAGGTATTAGATAAATTTATCCAGTTATAGAATCATAGAATAGAATCATAGAATTGTTTAGGTTGGAAAAAGACTTTTAAGATCATCGAGTCCAACCATTAACCTAGCACTGCCAAGACCTAGCACTAAACCATGTCCCTAAGAGCCACATCTATGCGTCTTTTAAATACCTCCAGGGATGGTGACTCCACCACTTCCCTGGGCAGCCTGTTCCAAGGCTTGACAACCCTTTCGGTGAAGAAATTTTTCCTAATGTCCAATCTAAACCTCCCCTCGCGCAACTTGAGGCCATTTCCTCTCGTCCTATCGCTTGTTACTTGGGAGAAGAGACCAACCCCCACCTCGCTACAACCTCCTTTCAGGTAGCTGTAGAGCGCGATGAGGTCTCCCCTCAGCCTCCTCTTCTCCAGGCTAAACAACCCCAGTTCCCTCAGCCGCTCCTCATAAGACTTGTGCTCCAGGCCCTTCACCAGCTTCTCTGGACACGCTCCAGCTCAATGTCTTTCTTGTAGTGAGGGGCCCAAAACTGAACACAGGATTTGAGGTGCGGCCTCACCAGGGCCGAGTACAGGGGCACGATCACCTCCTTACTCCTGCTGGCCACACTATTTCTGATACAGGCCAGGATGCCATTGGCCTTCTTGGCCACCTGGGAGTGGTGTATTATGTGTATTAAAGTATATGTATTAAACACTGTGGTCCAGTACAAATTCCTGAAAAATCAGCTCCTGAATCAACAAACTACTGGAAAACAGCATTTATTTATCACTGCACACTTCTGTTATATCACGGTATACTTGTGTTTCTCACACACTTTCCTGAAATACTGGCTAGCGAATGCTGTTGAGTCCATGTTCTGGGCTAAACTGGCATTTAACCTGATGCAGTGTGGCAGTTTGTGTGCTCACAGGTGTGAAAAGAATCTGAGAAATAGCCAGAGAAAAACACCTCGGAGGAGGTCTACACCATGGAAGAAGTCCGAGCTGACACCTCGGAGGAGGTCTACACCATGGAAGAAGAAATCTGAGCTGTGTAGGGGACCATCGTTGACACCCTTGGATAGAAGCCTGGCATAATGGATAGCAGAGGTCTCCCCTGAGAGGCCACCAAGACATAATAATGTAAATTTCTGTTCTGGCAAAACCTATTAGATTTGAGACAATGGGTGTAATTTATTGTTCTTTTTAGTTCAGCATTACTGTGAAGGAAGAGATCTTTGGTTTATTTGAGGTATGTTCAGGGTAAGGTGGCCCTGCTTAAGTATCATATCAAAACCAATGGACTTGGTTGAAATGGGCTGTACTTTGAGCACCAAGAGCTCTGAGCAACATGGACTGCTGGTGGTGTAATGCAAAGCAACTGGAGGATTGCTTCCCAAGAAGTGCAAGATGGACTTTCCTCTCTCTCCTCCCTCAGTCACTATCTATAACTCTGGACATTTAAAGGCTGAAGTAAATATAGCAGACTCAGATGTGCTCCTTTCCTAGAGGTTTAGTCTGTTAAAAAACAATGTAAGAAACACTAGAAATCTGAGGACAGCAATGCAGGTTTTTAATAGGATACCAAGGATGTGGATCCCTTGTAGCTTAAGGGGAGTTAAGTTGTAACTAACTTTTCTCCCTAATTGTGGAGGGAGGCAGTGGAACGGCAGCAGATCTGACTGTGTCCTGAGTTGTTTATTCCACAAATGTTGTTTACACCTTAATGATATAATTAGGACAGCTTAACGATGTGATTAATTAAAACATCTTAATTATTCTTTTGTTTACATTTTTGTCTATCCAGTCATGGATTTTTCTTTGGCTGGTATTAGTATGCAGAGTTGGATCTAAGCCTTAACCTCTTATTACTGCATTCAGGAAATCAATTTGTTTTGCTAAAACAAAATGAACGTATGGTTTCAGGCAGCTGCATTCGAGTGTGACTAGTAATAGTCATGACATTACCAAGGTGTCAAAAGGTGTTCTTACTGGCTGCGTTATTCTGAAGGGAATAAAGTAATTTAAAAAGTATCATACTGAGTCTACTGAATTGATGGCAGTCTTCAGTAGGGTTTGGGATTGGACCCAAAGGGTCATTCTATGTTGAAAAGTAAAATGGGAAAAACAAAAAAAAAAGAGAAAAAGGCATCCTGATACTTAATCAAAATCCATTTATCTGTTCAGAATCACATCTGCAGTCTCCAGTGATTACCATCCTTCCACAACAACCTGGTGTCCTTCACATCCCTCCTTCCCTCCATTGACATTTGGCAGAGGAAGGATGGGTGTCTTTCCACATTACCTAATGCCTATGGCCCCGTTCACTCAACTCCTATTCCAAACCTTTCAAAACCTCTCTTCCTGACGATGCAGCCAGCCACCTGGACTTTTAGAATCCTGGTGAGGTTTTCAGGACTGGATTAAAACAATTTGAATTTATAATTTATTTCAAAGTAGGGCAGATTTGGCTTGGCAGCCTGTGGGATGTGATAAACATGGAATTCCAGCAGCAGTAAGTGTCATTTCAAGAAGCAGACAAATACTTTAAAGTTACCCTTTTATTTCACAGTTTCATTTTAAGAGAGTTCTGCTCACTGTGAATGACAGTCAAGGCCATGTAACACGGTAGTTTTGCCTTGTTCACTGGTAAGGTTACACCTTTTCTTTTGCAACCCTAATCTAAGAAAAGTGACAGGTGCTTATGGAGTCTTACTTCTACACTGCAGCTAGAGCCATCACACACATCAGCGGAGCAGGAACCAAGTCCCATCCATCATCTAGGCAGGACTGGTGGGATGAAGAACACGGAATATAAAGTGAATGGAAGTGACACACATCAACATTTTGGTGCAAAATCTTTGTGGGGATTAGCATGTCGTCAGTTCTTGCCTTCCAGTGTACCATAAGCAAATTTGCATTGGTTATGCAACCATTTTATCAGTATAGCTTTGGCACAGAGTACCCGTCAAGAAAATGTTGACAAAGTAAGAACTTTTCCTTGGGGATACCAGAGAACTTCCTTAGAAGCAACACAGAATTTTACAGTTGCCTTGCCAGACTTGATCTTGAGAAAGTGAATTTCTGTTGTCTCACCTATGTTTTGACTTAAGCCCAAAACTCCAGAGCAAACCTCCATGCCTGTCTTCTGCTCTTCGTGATTCAACAATCTTATATATAAAATCTCCTGCTGCTTTTAGGATCTTCTTCTTGTCATGGCTGGACTAACATTGCAGTAAGCTCAGAACCCCTCCACTGAATTCAATGCCGTCACCTAAAAACAGTTTCGTGTTTTTACAAAATGCTATATATAAGTACAATGTTACCAACGTCCATAATTCTAAATTATTTTCACCTTTACGGTTTTAACAGTACTGCTAACACAGATGCTCTCTGTTAATACCAATTCCAAAAGAATGTATTCCATGGTCTCTAGTTTGGTTTTAACGAAAATCTAGAGATTGCAATCTATGATCCCCTTCCTTGTTTTCCAGTAGCTTTACCATTCAAGAATGATATTTAATTAAGCCTCTTATATATTTAGGTGCTTTTTCTGCTATTTTCCTTATGTATTTCATCTCCTAGTCCACGTGGTTTGCATGTTGTTCAGGTGTGATTTCAGTGTGGATAATTTTCTAGAGACACTTTCAACACTATCTTCTACAGAGGGTAGGTACAGCATTTTCCAGGGCGCTTTACTTCATGTATGCATCAGAGAGGACTTAGTAACGACTTTGAAGTCATTACTTAAACCCTCGTCTCCTTCCACCTGCCTCCCAAGAAGTAAAGGAATTTCATTGTATTCCATGTTTGTCTGTCCCTGACTGCCAGGCACAGAGCAAATGGTTAACGCTTTCAAAATAGGAAAGCTGAAACTGGCTGGACTTGAAGAAATTGCAGCCTGGATAAATTGCTTTACCACCTGCCAGATCCAATTAATACCCTCTTTTCCTTTAATATGGCTTAAAGTAAAAAAAAAAAAAAAACAAACCAAAAAACCCAACAACAAAAACAATGCTCAAGGGTTTAATTTATCAAAAAATGCATTCGTATTTTCCAGACATAGTATGTAACGTTTGACTCTCTGGGCAGAAATCAGTAACTCCAGATGAAGACATACTCAATCCAATGTGTCATCTTCAAAGGAAATGCACTTCAAATTAACATTTTCCTTTGAATACTACCTTCTGTCATTGATGACAATTCCTACATGTCCCAAAACACTTCTACTTGGGGTTCCTGCAGCTCCTGGGGAAAGCCAGGGGACATCCCACCTGCAGTTATCTAGGGAAGAGTGTTTGCTCTAAATCTAAAGCAGAAATGCAGAAACTGAACAAGAACAAACCTCTGGGCACTTGCAGTCAACCCATATTAAGAATGGCAGTACTGACACTACTGCCGTATCATAGCCAGTTCCTCTGTTACTACCCATGGCTATCAGCTTCTAGGAAATGCCAAGCGTCATCATCTTGTACTCGGACCTTAAATACATAATGCTCCCCAACACAAGTCTTAGCTTAGCTGAACGTGAGTGCAGGCTCTCAGCCACACTCTGTTCAACTTTAATGGATGATCCAGCTTGCCCATTGGTTCAGATGTCACAGCGTAATTGAAAAAATGTGAAGCATAGTTCAACTCCTCATTTTTGAAGCTGCTGTGTGTTCTTCATGCCTAGATCAGGGCCCTTCTATTTGCAGACTATCAAAAACTAAGCAAAGTTAGGATTTCAGGGCCACCTTCTGCCGCCTGTTTTATTGACCAGCATCACAGGTGCACCTGGAATACAGGGT
This sequence comes from Fulmarus glacialis, assembly GCF_000690835.1. NCBI lineage: Eukaryota > Metazoa > Chordata > Aves > Procellariiformes > Procellariidae > Fulmarus > Fulmarus glacialis. The sequence goes on along the minus strand of NW_009211461.1, from coordinate 10,454 downwards.
AGTTCATTCAGTCCAGCAAACTGCTTCACCTCCCCTTCTCACCATCTAAAGTGCTGAAAGTGAAATTTCGTGGTTGGTTATGTATAACACAGCCCCCTGTGTGGGCACATAAGCGTCTGCTACTGCTACCTGCTGAATTAATTGCTTATCTAGGGAAAGCTGGCAACCCTGTGGGACTCATGCTTTTAGCACAGAAAGACCTGGATTTGCTCTGTTCTGGCAACAAAGTTAGTACCCTGGGAATTGTTACGCAAGTAGAGTTACACTTCAGAACAGATGTTCAAATCCATTGGAGACAAGTGCCAAGGCACTTTTGAAATCCCTATTTGTGTAAATCTATCTCTGTATTGCCCAGATTGCACTACAAACATGGTCCTAATTGTCCTGAGCTCTCCAAGATACTGCTTTCTGAATGACTGATGCTTTCTGAAAATGGAAGAAGGACTGTACAGCTGAAATTTGATGTACATTTCAGGTACTCTTGCATAGAGAAAACAGGTTCTGTCTGCTACCCACTCACTTTTCCCATGGCTGCTCGCTCCAGCATTACATCTTCTCTCTCTTCTACTGCTCATGCAGATGAGCAGTGAATTGCATCAGTGTGGTATGACTGAAAATAGCCAATTCATTTTGCCAGGTTATTTTTCAGAGAGTTGTCTGTTTGAGTCTGGGGCACAAACACTTGCATTTGCACAACAGAGATGGAGAAGAGGGAGTGAGGAAGGTGGCCTGGGATTGTTTAAACTGCTACAAGTAACACAGCTGAATGAGAAACCATAGCTTGAAATCTGTTCCATGGTTTTTCTCTACTTCCCAGCAAACGAAAGTTGTGATTATTGCCCTACTCCAATCTCACATAAAAGCAAAATGGGGGACAGAGGACCGTAAAAAGGAAGTGATTCATCTCTGCTTCCTGTGAAGATCAGCAGTGTTTTTTTTTCTGGATGATTTTTGCTTACCGTGAGCTCTGTGTGTGCTGCAGCTGAGAGACTGCCAAAGAGCTGCTCTAGGAAGTATGTAGTGGTATCAACAGCTAGCAATGGGTAACAGTAGTTGATGCCAGGGTCATGTTCTGCCACATGGAGTGTTCATCTTTCCCATCTGGAAGCCTATGAACATTGGTCCTTCTTGTCCCTGCTAGGGAAGGAGTAACACAGTTGACCACAACCATGGAGATGACTACGGGAAAGGGAGAGCTGCCAGTTTTTCTATTTTCCAGAAATCCCCACACAAACACTGAAAGGATGCAATTGTACACAACTGTCTTGCAGGAAAGCTGCTTCAGCCGCTTCAGAAGCAGGAGGCCAGGTAAGGGTGTCACAAACAAGCTGAAAACAGCCTTCATTTGGCAGCTGGCAAGCCTAGGTTTTTTCAGTGCTAGTCCTTATTCCCTCATTGGCAAGGGTGAATGGAATAATGTTTGGTCAGGTAAATTCCTCCATTCATTTTTCTAGACTAAGGAAAGCCCAGTAGCCAAAAGGCTTGTTTCTGTTCCCTTATAATCCAAGCACAATATAACAGACTATATCCCATTGCCATTGTCTGCCCTAGGCAACAGTAAAAACTTTCTACAGACCGAAGAAACTTCAGGTTTCTTAAATATTGAACATTCAAACCCAGGCAACATAAGAATGAGTGTGAAAGGCTTCAAAATCCAGCAGATTTTCTAAGGGAGATATTGTTAGGTGGTAACTGAGAGTGATTTTCTTGCCTTTATGTTTATCTCCTATCAATGTAACTTCATTTGCTTCCACTGATTTTTCTCTTGATTTTGTTATATCTGATTTACATCTTTATGAAAGAGAACGAGATCAAAGCAATGATGAAATCACTAAGAGTCACTTCATGATTTATTCTTCTCACTGTCACCAAAGTAGAACAGTTTCATAATCAACACAGATCTCTTTACAGGCATTAATCCAGGAAAGCATTGAAGTGCTAGCCCAAGTCTACTCCTGGTCAGCAAAATGTGTCTTGGGCTCATGTATCTTATTAAGTAGAGATCCCTTCCTGAATTAAGGTGATCTGAAATAAATTTAATTCTATATGGGTGATACTGTAGGACACTAAGTGGCGTTAATGATAATCCAAAGAACACATCACTGTAATTAATTTTCTGTGCAGACATTTACTATGTGTGTGTACCCTGGAAATATACCTAGGAAAAAAGTTGTTCTATTGAGCAGGACATATAAACATATAACGAAGACACTTCCACTGCAATATAGCTTTTATCTTCACATTTTCTTGGTGCTTTTTTAGCTAATTATTTTATTGCTTGGTCACATCAAAGTTCCTGCTAAATTTACTTCAATGATTTCACAGATTCTGGTTAGAGGAGGAGTTTTTCTTTTCAGAATCAAATGCAAAATATATTAAAAAGTAAAAATAAGATGCTGTAAGAAAAAATGTCACTGAATTGCATTTCACTAAGCATAAAAGAAAAAAATAAGAAAGAATGACATCAGTGAGGCAATCAATATACAGGTTACAGTTCAGAAAAACAGCCTGCACACAAAAAGGAGAAATGGTTTGACGGAATGGTACTAAGTCAGAGTGAGGTTTCAGAAAAGCTCAGATAAACATCATCCACTTGTGATCGACCTCTCTCACATTTCTTAAAATGGTTATGCTTGCAAAAGATTAAAAAAAGGAAAAGTGCACTTATTTTATTTACATTTTCATTTTCAGCACAGTATAGGTAAAACAGCCACAAGATGGCAATACACCATGCTGTGAAAGAAAATGACTACATTTTGTCTGATTTTAATCCCTCCACGCATGGCTGAAATGCACTGCCTTTTTAGCGTTGGGAAATTTAACAAGGTATAGACAGAAAGTAATTATTTTAAGAAAAAATAACTAATCCCACTGCTGCTATAAACATATTGTTTCTCATTTCTCTTCACTTCTCTGTGGTTTCTCTCCAGTTACTGCTGTTTGTTGTGTGCAGGGAGCTATTGGTTTGAATGAGTGAAAGTGCTAGGGGACACAATATCCACTAGCATCTCTGCAGTAAGGGACAGGTCTGTACTTGCGAATGTCACAGAGACTAAAGTTGATTGCTCCTGCGAGTCAAAAGATGGCTCCATCAGTAGTGGGAAAGAAACAGACGCCCTTCTCCTCTGGAATAATAAAAATAGAGACAGCATGATGTTATGAAGAGGGATAGAAATGGGATAGTGCAATGTTCAAAGCCGTGCTCTTAGGGACTTATAATGGGAACTTCTGCAGTAAACTAAAGACTCTAATTGTAAGAGGTGGCAAAAAGACACCTGAATGTCTTGCCTGAGCATACAATAGCACTGAGTCACCAGTATGAGGTAGCTGCAAAAAAGGCTAGTGTAATTATAGGATGCAGCAGGTGAAGTGCATTTTTCAGATGTTCTGGGAGGACGCGGCGTTGCTCTTTGTTTGCATTCTACTCGTACCGCAGCGATCCGGTACGTCAGGGCACTGCTGACAGGGCACGGAGACGGTTCCCCTCCTTTTCCCTGGAAACATAACTCAGCTTTCTGATGTGATTACAAGGCAGGATGTTGGGAAGTGTCTGGTTGACGTACTGCATTTACAGAGTCAGGATTAAATTAATGACTAGATCTGAAGGCAGAAGGAAGTTTTCCTCAGGTCAGAAGGTCAGGGATTGTTGAATATGGTTTATGTTTTCCTGGGTAACAGGAGGGTGTTACTTACATCCTAAGGTAGCCTGGAAATTTAATCTGAAAGTGCTTGCCTCTTTTCTTCCTGTGACATGTTGCAACCGACTTCTGATCTTCTGCTACTGCCTTCAGTTCGTGACATGTTGGGTGGAACAGGTAGATCTGTGGGCTGCCTTCAATAAATGCTCGTTACATCATGCGCTACAATTGAAGGGCTCTGAGCTAACACACCTAAATAGTGTTACTTTTTGTCACATGATCCTATAGAGTAATATTTTACTATGACTTGTCCCTAATGCTTGGGCTAGAAATGCTAAGGAAGTTACAAGTTAAATGAATCACCAATTTAGCTTTAGACCACAAATAGGCAAGATATAGATGAGACATTTTATTCCATTTCTGTCATCCTGAGTAATTTATTCCCTACCCTGCTGGCTTTGAATTGCCATCTTGCTACTACATTCTCAGATTGCCTGCTGCTCATAAGGTTCAGAATAACCAATCTGTTAAATTGTTGACCATTTCTGATGATCTCAAGAAAGGTCACACTTCATGCTATTCTATCCTCTGCATAAAATCAGACAATGCAAATTGAAATCCTTCCTGCCTCTTGTAGACAGCTGAGCTATAGTTGTAACTGGAGTTTGAATTGTTAATACAATTTTGATTACAGTTCCCCATTTTTCTTGTATAGCTTTAAAATTTAACAAGGAGTTATATGAATCAACCTACAAATTTGTTATTAGATTGCTCTGTATGTTTTTTATTAATTCCACTAAAAGGTTGATGTATACCCTGATTAACCACTTTGATTCTTTTATTGTAAATTGCATTTCAGCTACTTTCTGCTCCTCACTGATGCATACTTTCAATGAAGATAAATATGTTTTTCCTGTAGGAATTGCATTATTACAGCATGAGATAGATTGAGAGATGTTTAATGAGTAGTCCAATGTTTTCTTCTAAACACTATTTATTTTGGGTACACCAGAACAAAGACATCATGATGCTGATGGAACTGTTTTACAAGACTATTATCCACACATGGAATATATTCAAGCTGTAGGGTAATGACAGGGATTCATGGTTCACATATTGAAAATAGTAAGGATAGAGATATCTGGCAGTTAAAGGGTCTGTGTCTCTCAAGTACTAGATAGTGCCAGTTGATCTTTTGACATTACACTTTGGTTCCAGCTTTTCTTGTCGCCATAATCACTAGTCTATAGCAATCTGAGTTGTAGTTGTTACCAGAGTTACAATGGCTTTTTATTAGACATTGTTTCATTGATGCCAGATTTGGAAAGAAAAAAAAGAGTAAATTCCACCTCTTATTTTCTCTCTTTCGTGTGCATGAATGTCCATGAATGTCCTTATGCCACCTACTACACAATAAATGTGTTGTGATTAAAAGGGAAAAGAGAGAACACTCACGGGAAAAAAAATACTTCTACTGTTTCAAAATGGCTCCTTACTATAGAGTCTGAGGTGTGGAAGAGGATATTAGATTACTATGGCTGCCTCAGAATATTCAGTGGCTGTTTTTCTCATTCAAAAAATCTGTTTTTGCAGAAGAAGCCTGTTTGTGAGAAAGGCTTAGTCTCATTTTTTTATGTGAATTTTGACATCTTGCTTCAGCCTTCTGAAAAATAAACAAATCCAGTTTCTTTTTGCCAACTAATTTTTCCCTTAGAAAATCAAGCCACTTCTAAAAACATGACATTCAAAACGATTCAAACAGAAAAGGTGTAGTGTGACCTCTCTGTCTAGGCATGTTTTTTTGCATATGCTTCGTTTGTGAATGCTTTTGAGATTTTGACTAGTGATTTAGCACGGGAAACTGCAAAATCTTAGAAATTTTCACAGGAGGGGAACACTATTTTTCATGCAGCTTTACTGATTGTGTCTGACTCTTGACCTTTTTTTTTTTTTTAGCTCCACAGTCTACCTCCTATATGTGCAAAAATATTTTCATTATTTTCCTGTGCTGCTTCATCATAAGTTCTATACCTTCCTCATTTCAAAAAAGACTCCAAGAGGTATCAGTTCGGTTTCCTCCCTGCTCTTGGCCTCCTGGTTCATGCTTTTGATTTGTTTCTTGTTGAGTGTGGTACATGTTACTGTGCCTTTCTATGGCTCATTTCATTCTGTGTAAAATGATGGCTAGATATTGCCACCGATACCTGCAGATGGGGAATTCTGATCTGATATTGATTTTGTGCACTTTATCTGAAGTGCAGCAAGAACGGTATAAACAGAGGGCTTAGATCTGTGTTACTGCTGGAGCACATGTAGAACTCCAAGGGTTAAAATCTGACTGCAGTTATAGCAAGTTGTATTATGTAGGAAGGAACAGAAAAGACGAACAAAAATCAGGACCATTCTCAGTGAATTTAGCTGAGAACCATGCACAGCTGTTTTTGTAGATGCTACGCTATATCAAGATACTTATATTCTGTGTGTTTTCAAGCTATTTTTTCTTCTTTTTGTTCCTTATATCCAAACAGAGTAATTTATGAGTGACTCAAGGAAAATAGAATCACTCGTCTCTAGTCAGTTAAAAATGCAGGTACCAAACTTTTCAGTTCTAAGCATGCCATTGCTGTGCATTTAAATGGGTAAGTACACATTAAGATCACTATAAGCCTTTCAGCCAAATTTTTCACAGCTCTTTGTTCTCTCACCCTTTTCAGCCATATAGATTTTCCTGATATCCTTCCTTTCCTTTTCTTTATTCTGACTCATTGATCACACATCACTAATGGGTTTTTCTGTGCTTCAGTTTCTCCATCTGTGAAATGAGGAACATCTATATTTGCTGTTGTGTTGAGGTAATAGATGTATTAGAAATACCTCAGCTAGTCATTGCTATATTCCCATTTGTAGGCAGCTCCTTAAATCAAACCACCGAGGTATTACTTCTCAATGCTCTGAAGCACGGTAATTTGGTGTGTTCGAACACTGCTGCTATTCTAGGCTACCTTGAAAGAAGGGGAAAATACCTTCCCATCTAACATTTTGAGAGGTAAACTTTTCCTGGGGAGAAGGTGGATGGCTTGTTTGTAAATGGGATAAAATATGCAAAGTTTAGAATATCTTGGGCTAGTGATTTACATCAGAAAGAGCAGATGTAAAATGTTACAATATTGGAATTTGGTGGTTGTTGTGGTTTTTCTCTGTGTGTGTGTGTGTGTGTGTGTGTGCATGCTCTTGATACTGCTTTCAGTAACTTAGGAGAATTATAAAGGCAATGGACAAATAGGCCACTGGATTTGCTCATGAGGTATAGATTAAGACAGTCCTTCACCGAATCACAGACTGGTTGAGGTTGGAAGGGACTTCTGCAGGTCATCTTGTCCAACCCCCCTGCTCAAGCAGGGCTACCTAGAATCATCTCCAGGCAGCTTTTGAATATCTCCAAGGATGGAGACTCCACAACCTCCCTGGGCAACCTGTGCCACGGCTCCATCACCCTCACAGTGAAAAAGTGTTTCCTGGTGTTCAGAGGGAACCTCCTGTGTTTCAATTTGTGCCCATTTCTTCTGGTCCCGTCACTGGGCACCACTGAAAAGAGCCTGGCTCTGTCCTCTTTGAACCCTCCCTTCAGGTATTTATTTATATACACTGATGAGATCCCCCCGAGCCTTCTCTTCTCCAGACTGAACAGTCCCAGCTCTCTCAGCCTGTGCTCATAGGAAAGGATGTTCCAGTCTCTTAGTCATCTCAGTGGTGCTTTGCTGTACTCTCTCCAGTATGTCTGTGCTTCTTTTGTACTGGGGAGCCCAGGGCTGGACTCAGCACTCCAGTGTGGCCTCACCAGTGCTGAGTAGAGGGGAAGGATCACCTCCCCCAACCTGCTGGCAACACTCCTCCTAATGCAGCCCAGAGATAGGATACCATTAGCCTTCAAAGACAGGAGCACAGTTGTAGCTTCACATATTCCTGCCCTGTCAGGGAAACCCCCCAGACCAACTCTTTTCCATCTTAACTGTTGCAAGAAATTACTGGTTGGAGGGGAAATCTCTCAGACACTCTATCCTTCAGGCTTAATGGGTGTTGGCCATAGCCATATCCCAAAATAATAAAAGTTATACAATGAAGTGTGTCTCTTACGGCCACATCAATGTATAAGAAATTTCATTAATGAAAATTTAAAAAGATTGTAGCCCCTGATAACTGAAGAGAAACCTCTGGTATGGATATAAAATCTCAACCTCCTTTTCCCCAGTAAGAAATTCGCCCTTCAGCCAGACACACAGACTGAAAAGCATACGGTTAAACTGAAAGTGGTAGAAAAAAATCTCAACAGCCCCCAAGATTTTTGAATACTTGCTGTCAATAATTATAACTATAAAGAAAACAAGTCTGTAATATTATGTTTTTCTTGTTTACAAAAAACATTTTAGAACATATTTAGAGTTTGGGGCAGCCTCCACTCACAGCTTAGGTGGTGGTGGTAAGACATGGGGTGGGAGGTGGCACAATCCCATCGGTGCATGGGTGTATCGCTCCTTACAGCAACGTGTACCACACTGTGCTACCGAAGTATGAGCAGGCTCCATCAGTGGCATGCACTCGGCTGCTTACTGCCTGTGTGGACCACGAGTCTGGTCTTGAGGGCAGTCTTGGCAAAGCTCAAAAAGTCGACGCTGTTCAGGCTTATCCTTGAAGGGTGGGCAAACAAACTCGGAAAATACCCTATGAACTCAGCCTAGTCCTCTCAAGTGTGTACAGGGAGCTGATCTGACATGGTCATTCATCATGACTATTCATAGTCTGTGGCTGTTAGCTTGGCCTCTTTCCTGTACAAACAGAAAGAAAGTCTCAAGTTAACCCCTGCTTTGTGGGAGCCTTTGGACTTGCTCATTTGGCTAAAGCTATGTGGAGAACCTCTCAAGGAGAGTGTTCTTCCTTTCCTGTCTCCCTCCTGCAACTGTCTTGAAGCCTCTGAAGCACAGTGAGGCTGTACTCATCTCCTTTGTTAACTGCCTTCAGACTGCTCTTTAGACAGCACTATTTGCAGTTGAGTCTGGATGTTCACCAGTAAGCGAATGTTATCCAAATTTTGGTTCAAAATAGGATGAATTACAAGCATTTCAGTTTCAAGTTCAGTCTCTGTTTGTTTTTCTCCAAGCTGCATAATTGAGCTGCCATTTCTAAATCATTGTTCCCAGCTTCTTGTCACTTAACATCTCTAGCATTTCAAGCAGATTAATCTTGAACCCTTTATTGTGTAACTACATTTTAAATGGAAATAGCAGCAAATCCTAGACATTCTGAATCTCATCTTTGCACCATATATAGCCACCGTTATTAATGCAAAGAAAAAACCAAGCAAGAATGAGTGTCTAGTGCTCACCTGCATTGAGTAGATGCAGATGGGTAGAATAGGGAAAGGTGTCCCCTTTTGTACATGCTGCTGAGCGCATGCCTACCTAGCAGAGCAGTGAGACATTATGCTGTTAACAGCCTGCTATGTGTGGCAATTGCTGGATTTCCTTCTTGGAGATGAAGGGGAATTCTAGTTGACTTCTTCCAGATCCTCTGGCTTTTCTGTTATTCAAATGAGCCTCATTTGCATGGGAGGCTATGGTTAGTGCATAAACAGAAGAAGTTGGATGAGTTATGGTAAAATTCAGCCTGACTGTGTGAAACGTGTGCGGCAAGGAGGAATGTGGGATAAACAGGTACTGTGATATTCACAGCATCAACAGGCTCCTTGGGAATTTAGTGAATCCATAGGTAACAAAACATGGTATGTCAGCACCAAATGGTGAACTTCATTGTCTTTCATAACTTCAGTTTCTTTTTTTTTTTTTTTTGCTATTCTTCCGTTGTCTCCTGTCTGTTGTTGCAAATAGGGCTGCTGAAAAAACCAACAACCCAGCATGACCTGGACAGGGCCAGTTCAATACTAGACCCTGTATTACTTGGGGACAATGTTGAAGTCATGAAGACACCCCATAGGATCAGTCCATCTCAGGTATGACAAGCACACAGCAAAACCGGATCAAAGGTCGAATTGTATGACTGCCTTGAGCAAGCGGGGGAAGCTATCTGTACACATGTATAAGATGATACATATGAAATAAGAGACAGAGAACACACCATAACTTTGACTTGCAGAAATGGAGAGATCAGGCTAAAAGGTACAAGAGCTCCCGCCTTAGAACGATGAAACTGAATCCTTAAAGACAGCACTGGCAAACCGGAAGTCACTTTGGTTTAGAAAATACTTTGCCAAGATTGTGTTCCTAGCCTTCGTGCAATGTTGTCTGTGACGAAGTCGGTCAAGGAGTGAAAAGCTGCCCCAGGCAGGCTGGTCGCTCATGGAAAACGTATGGGGGAACTGTGGGAGACTGAATTGAGGCTCTAGAAATTCAGTTCAGTGTTGTGGTGGAAGGATAACGATCTCTGGAAGGAGGAGATTCTCTCTAAAATGAGATTTGGGGATTAGGATGGTAGAGATGAACTATTGGGATTTAGAAGGGTTTCAGATTCAGGTTGATGAAGGTTTGGATTTCATCTATGGAAGGAAACAGGACATACAAGAGGACTGTCTGTGGGGTTTTCTCTTCCCTGTCTCCCCCTTCAGTCTTCCCTGTCGGGTTGACAATCTCTGCCTCCTGCTGTCACACTCCCCTTGCACACACGGCCTGGCCTCTTGTGCCCTCCCCATCCCAGCTGTCACTGCAGCTGCTCACTTTTACCCCCCTGACTCTCCACATAATTCCCTGCTCATCTTCCCGCACGTTCAGACCACCGACAGGGGAGGAAAAAAAAACCCCGAAGAGT
>NW_009211460.1:478-967 GCF_000690835.1 Fulmarus glacialis | reverse complement strand
GCTTCCCCCGGGAACCACGAATCCCCACGGGCCCGACTCTGCCCCGGTTTAAGAGGATCGCTGGAGCTTACGGTGAACATCCGGGAGAGCCGGGAACGGGCTCCATCCCGGGGATGCTGTGGACCCCGGCAGCGTCGCTCCGGGGGGGATTTGCACCCGCCGGGGTCTGGGAAGGCCCCGAGGGAACGTTCAGCCAAACCTCATCCCGAAGACACGATTTTCCCCGGTACCGCTCGTCCCCAGCTCATCCGAGAGCGAGGAGATGAGGACGGGACACCCAAAGCATCGTCCCCAGCGAGGGGAAACTGAGGCACGGGCCAGGATGGGATCAGCAGGGCCAGAACGGGATCACCGGGAGCAGGACGGGATCACCGGGGGCAGGACCCCGCTGTGTTCCCATATGTGATTTGGGAGACATCCCACAGTGGATTTCCACCGGATCCCAAACCCGTCGGTGGATGCGGGGGAGATCTCCCCGGGGCCGGCCGA
>NW_009211460.1:0-285 GCF_000690835.1 Fulmarus glacialis | reverse complement strand
CCCCTCGGTAGCGTCTTCAGAGCCAAATTGCTGGGTGCTTGGGCGGCTCTCGGCTTATCTCTGGCATTCCCGCCTGGCATGTGCCGGCCACGCTTGGGATGCTTTTATCGAGGATTTCTTTTCCCGGGATGGGTTTTTCCCAGGATGGGGCCCCCCCAGCTCCTCCACACCCACCGGGGGGGTCCATCCAAGACCCCCAGCTCGGGTGCACGTGCCAGGCTGTCCCGGCCAGAGAGGGTTTTCCGTGCAGATCCCGCTGGCTCCAACCTTCCTTGTCGGAAACTC
>NW_009211459.1:1325-1538 GCF_000690835.1 Fulmarus glacialis | reverse complement strand
CACGGGTCACGCGTGGGCACCCGCACCCAGGGACGCGGTGTGGGGTGGCGTGGCCATGGCCTTGGGGTGGTGGCCATGGGGTGGGTAAGGGCTGGCCATGGGCTCAGGGTAGCCATGGGGTGGCTATTGGGGTGGCCGTGGGGTGGATACAGGGTTGGCCATAGCCATGAGGTGGCTATAGAATTGGCTGGGGGCACGGGGGGGGGATATGGG
>NW_009211459.1:320-1143 GCF_000690835.1 Fulmarus glacialis | reverse complement strand
AGGGTTGGCCATGGCCATGGGGTGGATATAGGATTGGCTGTGGCCACGGGGTGGATATAGGGTAGGCTGTGGTCATTAGGTGGCTATAGAATCGGCCATGGCCGTGGAGTGGATATAGGGTTGGCCATGGCCATGGGATGGATATAAGGTTGGCCATGGCCATGGGGTGGTTATAGCATTGGCTGTGGCAATGGGGTAGATGTAGAGCTGGCCGTGGCCAAGGGTTGGCCATGAGATGGATATAGGGTTGGCCATAGCCATGGGGTAGATATAGGGTTTGCTGTGGCCATGGAGTGGCTATAGGGTTGCCCATCACCATGGGGTGGCCATCGGGTGGATATAGGGTTGGCCATGGCCATGGGGTGGATATAGGGTTGGCCATGGCCATGGGATGGATATAAGGTTGGCCATGGCCATGGGGTGGTTATAGCATTGGCTGTGGCAATGGGGTAGATGTAGAGCTGGCCGTGGCCAAGGGTTGGCCATGAGATGGATATAGGGTTGGCCATAGCCATGGGGTAGATATAGGGTTTGCTGTGGCCATGGAGTGGCTATAGGGTTGCCCATCACCATGGGGTGGCCATCGGGTGGATATAGGGTTGGCCATGGCCATGGGGTGGATATAGGGTTGGCCGTGGCCATGGGGTGGATATAGGGTTGGCTGTGGTTATGAGGTGGCTATAGAATCGGCCATGGCCATGGAGTGGATATAGGGTTGGCCATGGCCATGGGGTGGCTATGGGGTGGCCAAAGGTTTGACCATGGCCATGGGGTGGCTATAGGATTGGCCGTGGCCATGGAGTGGCTATAGGTTTGGCCAAGA
>NW_009211459.1:0-309 GCF_000690835.1 Fulmarus glacialis | reverse complement strand
GGCTGTCGCCACGGGGTGGCTGTAGGGTAGGCTGTGGTCATGAGGTGGCCATAGAATCGGCCATGGTTATGGAGTGGATATAGGGTTGGCCATGGCCATGGGGTGGATATAGGGTTGGCCGTGGCCATGGGGTGGATATAGGGTTGGCTGTGGTTATGAGGTGGCTATAGAATCGGCCATGGCCATGGAGTGGATATAGGGTTGGCCATGGCCATGGGGTGGCTATGGGGTGGCCAAAGGTTTGACCATGGCCATGGGGTGGCTATAGGATTGGCCGTGGCCATGGAGTGGCTATAGGTTTGGCCAAGA
>NW_009211458.1:23023-45952 GCF_000690835.1 Fulmarus glacialis | reverse complement strand
CACCGTCAGGAGGGCAGGGAGAGGCAGAGGGGGATGTTGTCCCCCTCCCATCAAAAGCACTCATCCCTCTCCATCTCTCTCGTCCTTGTCCCACTGAGGAGTTATTTTTAAAGGCACATCAGTCGGCTCTGCCATGTGCCAGAGGGGGGATGCGCAGACGAGGGGGCGGCGGCGGCCGGGCGCAGCCATGCGGACAAGGGCGAGCTGCAGCTGAAAGGCAGGCGGACTCCCTGGGGATGGGCAGGGAGCAGGGCAGGGGGCCAGCGCTGCCTGCGTGCTAAGGCACGAGGCCCGGGTGCCCCCCTGTCCTGCCCCTTGTCCCCCAGGGCCAGCCCAGGGGCTGGTGTAACTCCAAGACTGTGTACGCAGCTTTGGAGCCATTGAGCAGACGGGAGGCAGCGCGCTTCAGGCTGACGGCAAGGGCTGAATTGGCATTGTAGAACCTCCTATCTGGACAAATACGGGGCAGGTTTTGTCTGGGGCTGGGTCAGCAACATCGGCACAAAACTCACCGGTGCTTTTCTTTACAGGGTCATTGTGGGGGTATTTGTGTTTTCCCGAACAGCACGATGCAATGCAAACCGGCCAGGAGCCTTCTCTGAGCCACGCAGCCTTCAGAGGCAGAAAAACATCCTTCTGGGCAGCCATGCCCTGCTCTGCCGGCAGCCCCTGGGCTTACAGGAGATGTGGTGTCCGGGCAGGAGTGCCCCCCGGGCAGGTTGCCTGCCCTGCACTGTGGCTATGGGGCCCTCTGAGGCCCCCACTATCATTACACCAGTGACTCGGGCAAGTCCCTTCCTCCTGTGTTGGGTTTCCTTAGCTGGAAGCAGAAACACCCGGACCCCCCGGGATCCCCTGGAGAAAGCTCCTGTGGTGCACAAATACAGCCAGGATGAATCCCGCCATGGCCACTCCGCACGGGGCTGCAGCCCCGGGGGGTGAGGGCTGCTGAGTCCCCAGGGACTGTGGAGGGGACACGTGCCACCCCGCGAGGGGCCAGGGCTGCTCCCCAGGGCCCCGATGAAGGCTGGTGCTGTTTTCTTGGCAGTGCAGCGGCATCATGCCGGGCTGTCGGGAGACATCTTCATCAGCGTCACGGCCGACAGGTATCAGTTCGGGGAGCACTAACCTCTCCTGAGCGTCTCCAGACATGGACACTTTCCAGCTGACAGCATTGCGGGGATGATGGACGCGTGCTTGGCAGGAGCCTCATGCTGCCCTCGGCGGTGCTGCCTCAGCCAGCGCTGTGGTGGGGACACCGGAATGCCACCCCTGTCCCCTGCCACCCCCCGGGTGTCTGCCCTGGGGCCACCACCTGGGGGTCCCCCACGGGGACGGCCCTGTGGCTCAAAACCCTTTACCCGGTGGCTAACAGCTGCATGTGGGTCCCAGCCCCCTTGGGATGTGCCAGGGCAAGCACTAAAGCCGGGGAAAACCCCGCACTGCCCTGCAGGCAGCCCTCCCACCGCTTGCCACCGGCGCACAGGAGAGGACACGTGGGGGCCTACGCTGGAGGGAGTGGGGTTGCTCCTGATGGGGTGAACAAACCCTGCGGGCCAGGGTTGTAATGTCACTGCCGCCATGCAGCTCTGAGCAGATCTGGCGCCTGCCTGGACCGCTTACCACACTTTATCATACTATGAAAGATGCAGAAACTGGAGGAAAGCTGTTAAAATGCTTGGAGTGCACAGGGCTGTGGCTTACGCTTTCACAGCGCCCTTGTTCCCCTCCATCGAGGCTATGGAGGGCTGTCAGTAGGGGAGAGGAAAACGTCTGACACCCCTGTTAGATGTCAATGAAATGGCACTGGCTCCCCGCACCAGGAAGAAGCACTGCTAGCAGAGGTGGTAGGAAGCTTCAGGGAAGGAAGAAGGCACGGACCCTGCACAGGGGAGGCCGGCTGAGCTGGGAAGGGTCAGCGCCCCAGCCTCTGTGCAGAGCCTGGCCCGCTGCTCGCTGCCAGACTGCCCACCTCGGCCATCCCCTTGCCCAGCAACAGGCATGCCTGTCCGGCGATTCGGGGCTGACAGGTCGCTGGCACCAAGCAGGGCTGAGGAGGAGAGAAAAGCTGGCATGGGCAGGCAAGCCTCTCCCCAAAGAGGGAACGTGAGACAGGCGAGCAAGACGATGCAAAGCAGAGAAGGGAGGAAGAAGTGGCAGGTACCTGGCCCAAGGGCTGCTGCAGTGGCCAAGATGGTGGAGGGGGAGATGGTAGCCAGCTCCCATGGGAGCCCCCATCTTTCAACCCTCTTTTGACATCTCTTCTTTTGCCTTTTTAAGGGCTTTGAGGGGTGATCAGAATGGTCCTTGCACTCTTTTTTAAGAGCTAGCTCCCAGGTGTCATCAGTAGGTTTCAGAATTTCCAGGCTTTTTCTTCCCACCCCTGAGCCGCTCAGGTGGATTCTGACCAACAGCTGGAGTTGTACAGAGACAGGATCAGACATCAGGAGAGGAAACCATGCTGTTTGGGCACACCGCGTGGCCTCCAGTGCCAGTATTGGCATCCAATGCTGAGCACCATATTTCATGCGTTTAGCTCCTGAGGAAAGCAGGCAGCGTGCTTGGTGCAAGCTCCACTGCCATGGGTGAGCTGGTAGCCCTCAATACAAGCAAAAACACAGTGGACATGTCCCTTAGTGGCGCAGACCCCCTCCCCATTTGGCCATCACCACCAAATGCAACCAGGGTCTCCCAATCTGGAGAGAATCCCCCCGGGGCAGGAGAGGGATAGGGACAAGTTGCTCATCCAGAACGACGCCGGCTTTAAGGGCACCCCCCGACGCACAGCACAACTGCGCCCAACACATCGTTTAATAGAGTTGTGGAGAGACTACAAGCTACGCAGCAGTCGGCTAGCCGCAGCCTTACAGTGCCACACGGCATTGGTATCGTGTTGTGCACATTGCACACGTGTTTTACAGCCAGCTGCCAGCTGTCAGAGCACATCTGGGAGAATGGCAGCAGGAAGAGCTCCTCTCTCCCGGGGGAGAGGATCGCACCCGCATCTCCAAGGGAAGCAGCACTTGAGCAGCAACGAAGCAATCCTGCCTTTCCCATCGCCCCCTCAGCCCCTGCTGCTGTGGCAGAGGGTGGGGGCAATGGCATTTATTTTATTTTTTGCAGCCCTCAGGAAAAAGAGGATTTCAGAGGGATTTGAGCAGAGCTCCCTAAATAGCTCCTTAGAACTAAGAGGTTTCACGGGGGATTATTTCGAGTGGCTGCCCGTGGCGGGAGGGAGAGGCTGGCAGGTGCTGGGGAGGCGAGGGGGCAGAGAAAAGGCAGGAGCGCTGTGGGTGAGCACAGGGGAGCGGGATCCCCTTCTGAACTGCAGCATGGGGAGAGGGGAGCGTCCCACCCCCCGGCCACGCACGTATCCTCTCTGCCGGGTGAGCCGAAAGGAATGAGGAGCAGAGTGGTGGTCAGCACAAGTGACGCACCGTGGGAACAGCACAACAGTGGTTCTTACAGAGGAATCACTGGCACCGAGCACGGCACATGCCTTTCAGCTGGTATCCGAAGCCTGACGTCCAAAAGTCAACACGCAGATATGGCTGCTTCGCTGGACCTGCGCATAGCGGCGTTTCTGAGGTGTGGGGTGAGCTCGAGGGGCCGTCCCCGTCCCTGCCTCCTCACTAGACGGGAAACCTGCGTGCGATGGAGGTGGGAAAGCTCTTCTAGCACTAAGGATGGGATGAGTTTGAAATGCTGGAGGAGGGGATCAGTCAATCAGACAGAGCTTGACTAAGGGCAAATTCCTCCCTGCAAGGCTATGAATGCCAGACTTTGCAGATCCAAACATTCATGGTGGAAATAAAATAGTGCAAAACCAGGAAAGGCCACAAAATCTTTCAGAACAGACACAGCTCTGCAGAGACTGGTGGAATATGGGTTGAAATGCCTCTTCTAGTAACACCAAGAGAGAGCATTGCTTGGCACAGCACTTTCTGGTGCAAAGAGGAAGAGAAGATAGCTGGAACTTCATTATAATTTTGATATTGGGATGGAAATTGGTTCTTAGGGACTGGATCCTGCAAAAAGCTGAGCTCCTCCATGGGGTCCTGAGCTGCAGCTTTCAGCAGGCAGAAGGGTTGAGCGTGCGCACAGCGAGCGGCTGAGCCGGCGGCATGCAGGAATAAGTAAAAAGGAAGGAGAGCGCATGAGAGAAGCAGGGAAGTGAGGCTGGTAATTAAAAAGAGAGAGAGAGAAAGGAGAAAAGAAAGGAGGGAGAGCTGTAATTTGACAGTATTGGAAGCAAAAAAGCAGGAAGAAGCAAGCTGAGGTAGATAATTTCCACTGGACCGATGATAGTGGGGAAGAAGTGAGGCAAGAGAATGAAAAGGAGCAGGGCAGGAGGGAAAGCAAAGGAGAAGGTCACAGGTAGGAAACCAAGCAAATGGTTAAATCTCATCAAATACTGTTATTATGAGCAGCCCATGTGTAGCCCCTGCTGCTACACCTGGAGTGATGTTCTGCACCTGCCACACGCAAGGCCACAAGTCAGAGAGATGCTGGGACTAAAATCCCAGCAAAAAGGAATTAGAGATTTAGGGATTTCCTCAGCCACCGGCGAAGGGACTTTGTTTTCTGGACCCTTCCTTCTCCACTCCCCTAGAGGAACAACCTGGACAGTGCAACCCTTCAAACAGCTCTCCCACCAACCGAGCTCTTTGGCCAAGATTTTAAAAAATGACCACTGACATGGATTTGTTCTATCTCAGACCTGAGCTGCCCCAATAAAGTTGGAAAAATTGGGGTCTTCCATGGTTTTAAGGCCTTCTTCAAGAATTTACTCCTCTGCCCATCACCCAGCTGTGCAACTTTCAGTCTGCATTTAAGGGGAGGGAGGTTACGTGACCGGGATGCACAGGCAAAAGCAGGTTTCTAGTAAAGGTCATTGCTGCAAAGATCAGAGGTTAACATCTGTTTTCAACACAGACGTCCCTCTCAAAGGACATACATGTATATAAGGAGTGGTTTCCCTTACCGCCTGGTTTATAAAAATAGGTGAAAGTGGAATAGAATATTTCAGCTATACTAGTGCTTGCAATTACAGGACAAGGAAAGATGACACGTCTGTGACTGGTTGAGATTAATTGTGATGAACTATTGCAGCTTTCAGTGTTTGGCTTTTGGCTTTACAAGATCAAACCTGTAAATTCAGCATTTCCTCATGTCTATTTAAGAGCTGCGATTTTTTTGACGTAAACACCCTAATGATTAGATGCGGGACAGGGCGTGATCTCAGCTCCTGGTGTTGGAGACTGCGAAACATGCACTCAAGGCCTGGTAGCCATGACCGCTAAGAGCCAGGACGCAGCACGTACCACGTGTACGAACACAAATTGGTTACATATCTAAAGCAACGTTAATCGAGATGCATTGGCGAGCTGGCAGGGGACCCAACCCCAAAGGTGACTGACGATGCGGGACAGGGCGTGATCTCAGCTCCTGGTGTTGGAGACTGCGAAACATGCACTCAAGGCCTGGTAGCCATGACCGCTAAGAGCCAGGACGCAGCACGTACCACGTGTACGAACACAAATTGGTTACACATCTAAAGCAACGTTAATCGAGATGCATTGGCGAGCTGGCAGGGCACCCAACCCCAAAGGTGACTGACTTCAACTTTAATCACCAGATGACTTCTTTCCTTTTCACGCTACCGATCCTCAGGCTGGCAGACCAGCAGAAGAGCAGGTTGGCCCTGTGCACCGGCTAATCCCAAGGATGGGCAGCACGGGGCCAACCTGCATCAGGTCACAGCTCCACAGCGTGAGTGGGACGTACTTTTCCTTGGAATTCATTGACTCTGAGCTGAGCCTGGGAGCGCGAGCCGGTGGGACAGCAGGCCAGCGGACCTGGCAATGTTGTCAGGCTGCCAAGGGAGGGGAGAGACTAATTTGCACTGAGCCACGCCATGTGTGCACATGTACAACAGGTGCTCATCAAATGCTGAGAACACAGGTATCTCCGCGTGGGTCATTGGGAAGCTGTCACAAATGGGAGCATCACTGTCACACCTGCACATGGTGCTATGATGAGCCACCTCCTTTCTCAAGGCTTTATAAACCAGAAATATGCTGCTGCTTTAGGACTGCTCTGAAACACTTCCCAGCCTTTCTGAGGTGTTATACACTCCTCCAGCATCATCTACAACAGCTCACGGCCCCCCATGCTCTGTGTGCTGGGAGTCGGGATGTGCCAGCACCAGTGGCTGGCAGTACAGGCACTTCCCAAGGGAAGTCAGCACTGGTTCACGGGGTGGGTTTGAGCATGGTGGCTATGTCCTACCAGCTCCCCCAGGAGCTCCTGCCTTACGCTGGCTGGGATTTAGGTGTTGCCACTTCCCAAAAAAGGTATAAGCTAAACCACCTGTGGGCACTATGCTGCATCTTACCGCTTCCCACCCAGGGATGCAGCCAGGGAGGGTATTTGGCAGGAACTGCCCTGTTCCAGCTGGGAGGGAGATTTACACCGTGCTGGAAAGTCTCCTTGTCACACAGCAGACCTCTTGCCTCCACACAAAGCTGATTGCAGCAGAGCGTGGTCAGTGTAGGAGACTAGGACAGCCTCTAGCAAAGAGCCCTCCACTTACCCTCTTAACTGCATTTTAGAGTCAGGGAGTGGCTACTGCACACAGCTGCAGAGGGCAGGATGCTCCAGAAGAAAAAGGCTGCCTACTCTGCTAGGCTCTGGCTCACAGTGCCAGCCCCGATGGATGCCGTGATAATGACTGGAGGCTGTGCAGGGCTGAAATACGGCACCCGTGAGCAGCACACACTGTCCTCATGCCCTTTTCCAGTTTTGGGGTGATGTCCTACAGCTACCAGCATGCTGGACTCCTCACTGGAATCCCTCGTTCTGCCATATTCCCTCCAGTTATGCATTTGCTAGTGTTGGTTTATGCTAGATCAGTCGACAACCATCTGGGATTGAACCTGGTGTCAGCGGGCTCTCTGGGGTGACAGCACAGCTGTGTGCTATGGGATGCTCTGCGGAGATTCACGTGGCAAGGCAAGGAGAAGAACAGAGAAGTGGTCAGCGATCAGTCTAAGCTCTCTAGAAACATCACCTCTCGTCAGGAGGAGGAAGACTTGGGCACCGGCTGCTCCTCCCTGAAAGCCTGGACCAGGATGTTGCAGGATGAAGACAATCACCGCACAACGCCCTGGTGGCAGCTCGTGCAGGGCCTTGGTAAGCCAGGCTGGGAGGAAAAGGTGCGAGAGGGCTCCTCCACCAGTTCCTCTCTTCGACAAGTGAAAGCCACCACGGAGCCGGGGACAGCGAGCTGTGCCAGAGGAGCTCGAGGGACAACGTGGCGCGAGCAGCTACGGGGCAGGGCGAGGGGGTCCGCGCTCTCCTCCTAGACGGCGGCATCCGAGACCCTCCCATTCAAGGACGTCTTCGGCTGGAGGCCGTTGTTCTGAGCGTGCGCCTCTGGCTTGGGCTGCGTCATCTGCTGCAAGCGCTGCCCGGGGATGAAGGGAGAGAGCGTGTCAGCTGGGGGCCCGGGGCGGCAGCAGTGGGGCAGCTGGGGCATGGCAGCAGCTGAGGATTGGGACCCCTCGCCCCAAGCCTCAGAGGTGGCCCTAGTTACAGGGTGAGGGGACGGTGTATGCGGCAGGAGTTACTCCTCCAGCACGATTCAGCAATCCACTGAAAGCCTCTGCAAGTCACCTTTGCTTTGGTGCTGCACACAGCACAACAGCTCCTGCTTTTATCTGAAATACAGGGATCACCCTTATAATGCAGGCAAACTGTTTCCAGGCAGTACCGCCTGCAAGTAGGACCGAGAGCTGCAATGTCGCAGGCTTCAGAGCAGACCCGTTTTCCCAGTTTCCATAATTTTTCAACTAGGGTTGGTTATAAAGCATTATTAACTAGCTGCAGCAGGCTGACAAGGTTATGGCCTGTGCCGCTGATGCAGATCAGACCAGTCCACCTGCACAAACCTTTGCACCAGCAGCAATTCCTGTCGCCCTGTGCTGATCAAATGAAAATTGCAGAGCCAAGCAAAGTGAAGCAAGAACCCAGGAAAATATGGAGGGGCAAGTCATTACTGGAGGCGTGTGGAGTGAGCATCAGGAGTGATGAAGAAGAATGAATCACTTTTGCCTGTCAGGGAGGGATTAATGCTGTAAGTTGCAGAAGAGAAGGCAGAGGAGGATTGAGCCTGACCTGAATAGATATCACTAAGTCAGGAAGAAGCTCTTTCCAGCAAAGGGAAACAAGCTCCTACTCTCCAATAACGCTCAAGTGGCTGTTGCTGGGTGAGGTCCCTGAAATGTTCACTGAGCTGCTTTTGCCATTCATGGTCTTTTTTTCCCCCTCACATTCATGCTCAGTAGGATCAAAATGACTTGTAATCTTTCCTGTCTGTCAAAACCACTTTATTCAGCATTGGCATCTAATTTCCCTCCAGCTCCAGCTCTATTACAAACTAATCCAGGATCTGTGCATATAAGAGGCCAAAAATTCTCTCAGTCTCTCCGATACCAACACACACACACAGAAGCCTACGTTCTTCCTGCTGCCATCTGCTGCTCACTCCTGGGTCTATGAACAGTGGGGAGGAGGTCTGGGTCTCCTCATGTGTGTGGATGCTATTAGAGGGAGAGCGGGACAGAGAGGGTGCACACCAGCCACTCACGCTGCTGACTGGCACTGCTGGTTTGCATGAGGTGCTGGGGGGATGGGTGGAAACATGCTCATGAGCTGGCCCTGGATGCCAGGACGTGATTTCACCATCCCTACTGGAAACAGGATTGAGCCTAAGCAAAGGGTTGAACCCATATCTGTATTTGCAGTCTTCCTTCTTCCCTCTTTTTCAGCTCATATTATGAGGGGATACAGAGCCCTCGAAACATCTGAGAAAGGACCTACTATTAGAATTGTCACTGGCCTTCAACATAAAATGGCAAGAACCTAAGCACGACCTCAGATGAGAGACCAGAAACTGAAAGCAGATCTGAGACACCAAACCCATCCAGTTCCCCCACCAGAGCCCATCCAAATGGAGAGCTGGGAGGAAGGAAAGTCAAATTCACTTGCAACTTGATCTCAGAGGTAGCGAGCCTGAAGCTGACCTCAGTCCAGCAATTCCAGCCAAAATATTTCTGAATTAAACATTATTCAAAATACAGTATCCATGAAGTAAACTCATGGGATTTAGATGGCGTCTGGTGGCTGTTGCAGCTGGGCTGGGAAAGCCATAAATCAGCACCCCTGTGGTGACTTCTTACACCTGTAGCTTGCAGCAGACAGCATTGAGCCAGGGGCTTTGTGCACAGTGCTCTCAAGACTGAATGTCAACACTGTAAATAAAATCTTAACAGTAATTACTAGGTATGACATACAGAGACTCATGATTCACTGCTACATAAAACCGTGCTCAAATTATTTAAAAAAATGTTTTAAACAAGATCAGAGTTATGGGTATTGTGGCTCCTGCATAAAAGTCTGCATTGCTTCTTAACCCCTCACTCACTGAGTGCCCTTTACAAAGCACATGACAAACGACTGCTGTGCATGTTTTTCACTAGTAGGTCCTAGCCCTGAGGTATTTCAAGCTTCATGCTTGGAGGGTGCTGATCTCTCTGCTGAGACATGCCAGGTAACCATGCTCATAGCCAGGGACTGCTGGGAATTGGGATTTCTCTGGGTTAAGAAACCTCAAAGATTTCTTCCCAATCTCTTCCAGGGCTCCAGTCCCCTGCACCAAAGAGATATCCAGCGAAAGAGGGCTCCCCTTTTGTGATGGTGATAACACAAAGCTCGGTGAGGGACAGCGGATTGACCTAAGGAGAGACTACCTGAAGGTCTACCCCCTTGGCCAGACGCAGCCAGCCACGTGCTGCCCGGCAGTACTCCCAGCCATTTAGACATGTCAGTGCTCAGTGGTGCTAGCAAGTCCTCTCCAGCGAGCCCGTGTCGCCGGAGGCCGTTCTGTGCTGATTTGAGCCCTCCTGGAGGAGAGGGTGCGCAGAGCTCCTGCAGCACCAACCTGAAGTACTCTGACAACTTTGTCAGAGCAGAGTCTGCTTGGTTCTTCTCAAGCTTAGTTCAGTGAGGGGGCTTACTGTAAGCAGAGAGTGGAAGAGGAGTGGTGAAGCTGTTCATACCTGCTGGAGGGTCCCCGTTGAGGTGAAGAAACAGTACAGCATGTATCCTGGAATTAGTACCATGGAGGACAGAGCCATAAGCCAACCAATGCCTTGTCCCCACGCGGGATAGACATATTTTCCCAGTGTCAGAGGGGTCATTTCCACCACACTGAAGAAGAAGACTCCCTGGGAAAAGAGCACCAGCCATCACAGGTGAAGGCGTGCAAAATCAGGGTCCATCCATCCATTCTTTCCTTCACTATCCTCTTGGGTCCCAACAGTCTTACAGCAACCCAACAGCTCCTTAAACTAGTCTAGATGCTCTCAGCCCACCAAGTGGTAATTTCATATTATTTCATATTATCCTATGTAAAAAGCTGGAACTGGAATACCCCTGATTTCCTTCTTTACTAGACTACTCAGACAAAGCAGTGCCCCCACACCAGCTCCTAAGCAAGTTAACAGCATCCTCACAGTTGGCCTCAGGAGCCTTCATCTTCCTATCATTGTCCTTCTCACACCATTCCCTGTACTATGCTGGAAGCGCAGGAACCAGCAAAGGCAAAATTGCTCCGCAGTCAGTTATACTGCATCTGACAAGCCTATCAGGTGCTGAGGCTGGAGCTGGAGTAGCTGAGAGACTTCTCCAGAACCAATAATAACTTTTTAAAATAGTAAATTATTTGCTTATATTTTGGCATCTCAGAAAGAAGAATGAAGAACTGATGGCCTCATTTAGATTAAAACAATAACCTAGAGCTTTTCTTACAGGTGATTTCCAGTGGGCAGAGTGAAAGATGCACCTGTATTACTTTACCCATCTCAAGTCTGCCTAGGACCACCTTACACCAGACCTATACTGGGTCGAGAACATAGTGTTTCCCCTACAGCCCATCCAAACTAAGAGGTACTTCTGGATCCACTCCTGCGGATAGGATGCCCCAGGTCTTACCAGGCAGACAAGAGGAGTGAAGAAGGCCCAGCAGATCTTCCACCAGATGCAAGGTTTGTAGCCAATCATTTCTTCGATGTTCCTGTAAAACCTGTTCACACCTGTACAAGAAGAAATGAGCATTGAAAAAAACATCCCACCTCAGCACCATGGTCATCACCTCTTCTCATGACACAATACAGGCCAGACACAGCAAGAAGGTGACAATGCTGTGGCATGAGAAGCATTATCTGGAGAGGATGGGGTACAGGGACACAAAAGCAAATTTGTGCTAGCAGCTTCCGTGTTCCTCGTGTCCTCTTGAAGGACCAGAGGGCAGGACCCTAGGCATTGGCCAGTTTGTGCTGGGGTCTTTGTGGTGGCCTGGAGAAGCGAGATGACAGCCTTCCGCTCCTGATTTTCTGGAGTTATCAGGCTAAGCTATTTTCAGTTGCAAAGTTTTCATTGGCTTCACTGTGGGAGGCTTCTGAAATAACTCACTGTGCCCATGGAGAAAACAAAGGAACAAGGTCTTTTGTGCTTACCATAACACCAAGAAATTGAGATGGTCTCAAAAAAGACAAGAAAGAGAAGACACATGCC
Source organism: Fulmarus glacialis (assembly GCF_000690835.1). Lineage (NCBI taxonomy): Eukaryota > Metazoa > Chordata > Aves > Procellariiformes > Procellariidae > Fulmarus > Fulmarus glacialis. Next base: position 34,315 of record NW_009211458.1, on the reverse strand, counting down.
GCTGGCTGAGTAGTAATCAAACAGCTTGAAGACATAAATGCCACCCTGAGGAGACAAAACCAGGGTCAAGGAGTTTAGTTATAGATTATGGTTGACAATATCAGCCAGCTGCTCGGATTGCTACTATCTGCGTCTGCTGGCTTTAATGTTAATTTCTTTGGACAGCAGAGCTGGAATTGCAGTGTTTCCACTGGAGTCTGGTTCCCAGCAGCAAAACTGATGTGCTCTTGCAGACAATTAGCCAGCCTGTTCAGAAGAAAAGCAGAGCTTCACTAGAATTTCTTACTTTTCTCTGTTTTAGATGGAGTCACTTAATTTAGTCTGCTCTGCCCATCCCAGGAGTTTTGCTGCCTTGCCTCCTCATGAACCTACAGTGCTCCACAAACGGTCTCCAGACCACTCAGCCCTAACCTCCACACACGTGAACCTTGGCTTCAGCCCCAGAGGTTCAGGACCCCAACAGACTGGCCTTCTTTATGTTATCTTAACCCTTTGCACCAAGCGTTCCCTCAGCCTGGGCTCTGTTGGCTTGAGCCTTTATTGCAAATAGCAAAAAAACAAGCCAGACTGACAATAGGATGGTAGTAAAAATTATGGAGGCATCCTAAGTCACCTGAGATATAGCAGTGATGAGCAAGCCCGTTTATCCAGCATTAGGATGGCTCCTAGGGATGCTGTCACTTCTCCAAAGCTTTCGGTGCTGCTGTGCTATACCAAAGTGACTAGAAAGTTGCCATGAATGGAGGTACAAGCACGGCTATCTGTACCTGGGTGATGTTGGAGAATCCAATGAGATAAGAGATGAAACAGACTACTGCGATGAAGACCTTCTTCCTGGCTCTCAGGAGATGAGGATACTCATCCATCAGGGCTGTAATGAACCCTTCCACCGTGCAGAACTACGGGAAAAGGTATACACCAAAGACATATATATATAAGTCTCTTAGCCTGACGTCATCGCCTCCTACATTTAACTCCAACGTTGAGAGCCTCATTGCTTTAAATGTTCTCTGCAGACACTAGAAAAGGAGTCATCTCTGCACAAAGTTAGTCCAAACTGTCCTCTGAAAATGCCTTTCTCCCTCTACTGAAGATAGAGGGAGGTAAAAGCACCAGGGTTAAATACCTAAAATCAGCTGAGATAAATCTCCGCTTTCTGCCCCCCTTGGAAAGCCTCCTCTTTCTTCCCCTGAAGTCTCTAGGGCCTCCCCGCCACTGCCCCGCTCCCCGATGCTGCCAGGCTCTCTGTCACAGCAACGCGTCTGTCTGCTGCTGGGACACGTGCGGGACCTTGCTTGCTCTTCCTTTCCCATGTGTGCTCTTCTCAGCCTATTGCAACAGCGCTTGTGTTGTTCAATCATCTAAAACACTCATGAAGGAGCTGCATTACCCACTGCCCAGTCTCACATGCATGTGCGTAATAACATCTCTGATTACCCAGTCCTTGATTTTATTTCACTTTTCCAAGCACACTACATTAAGTGCATGTAGCACATTAAAAGCCCATCCTCACAGCACATGAGCTCTTTCTAGAGCTGAAAACGCCTGGATGGCTTGTGCAGTGCTCTGCCAGGCACAGTGTATTAATGCTGTCTGCACCGTAACACATAAAAAAGTCCCCATGATTGTTACCTTCAAATCAGTTTTCCTACTAGTTCTGCCCTGTGGCATGAGGACAGTTTGACTGTATATATGTGAAGTACATCCTTCCCTCCTATTTCTTGAAAAATTGTGAGATTCACTTTTATATCTCACTCCCAGAAACCACTAGTAACACCGAGGTCTCAGAGAGCACATCATGCCTCTAGCAAAAATCCTGGGAACTTTATGAGGGCAGCAAGCTCCTAGCTTCCCCGGTCACCCTCAGTAATGTCTACAAGCCAGTCCAATGAAAATGAAAGAGGTTTCACTGCTCTTGGATGTCAAGGACCTCCCTGTCCCTGAGAGAGCGCTCTAGAAAGTGCTGGCATTTTTAGATTCAGCTTTGAATAAGGACACAAGAAGAAAAAAAACTGGAGTGGAGGTGGAGTTAGGGGTACACAGACTAAAAAGAGCAGCAGAGGGCTGGAAAGATGTATGGAGGAAAAGTGGGGAGTCTGAGCCGTGCCTATAGCTGGGCAGGGACGGTGGAAAAGCTTGCACACCGCTGGCTGCTGGGGCTGGCTTCCACGTGGGACAGAGCAAGGCAAAGGGCGATGTTTCTGCCCAGGGGTTTATATCTGCACGGTGTAGGGCGGAAAGCCGGTATTCCCAGAGCATCAAAGCTGAACTGCTTCAACTCGAACTTTTTATGAGCTCTTATGTTGGACACAAGTGCTATTAAAGCATCTTTTGCCATTTGGATATGGGTTAAGCTGCCTTTAGACTCATTGACAGTGATCTCTTCACCCCATCCCACCCAGCTCCTTGTCTGGAAGAGTCACGACTGAGCTGGCACCGCAGTGTGAAGAGCCAGCATGACAAAAAAAACACTGTCAAAAGCTATTCTTTCCATGTGGATGCATGGCCAGACGCTGCTGGAGTCATGGGCAGGGCCAGGCGGTCCGGCACCAGGCAAGGCAGAGAGGGAAAAGGGTTCGGAGGGGGGCCAGGGGTGGTTGGGGGCAGAGGGTGGATGTGAGGGGTGTCCAGCGGAGAACAAGCAAAGAAAAAGGTGCCTCAGATAACGGGAGGGAGTAAAACAGACAGCCCTTGGGTGCAGGAAGAGGGATCAAAGTCAGCGAAAGCACAGAGGGAAAGGCAGGGAGATGGGTGATAGGGAACAGGGCTGCAAAGTGAGTTGAAATCTCTTTGCCCCCTACCAAAATTAAGCTGGTGTGTAATGGATGAGGTGGAGAACCAAATGGTGGTACGCTGCTTTTTCTAGCCATAAAACAGACAATGGTCTTCATACCATTTACTGAAAATTGCCTCATGCCAGCCTCCGGCTTCAGAGGTGATGCAGCCTGGAGGAGGCTCACCTTTCCAACCCCGGGGACTGTGGCTCCCTGGCTGGCCTGGGGTCCATGTGTGCCAGCCTGCATACCCAACCTTAGATGCTGGCACGAGATAAGTAGGCACCTGAGTGAAAGCATGCTGCTTTCAGGAGTGATGAGGATCTGGTCATTGTCATGGACACACACACACGCACGCACACACACACACGCACACCTCAGTCTGCTTTCCAAAAAGTTTCATTTTTTTCACCAACTGTCCCCAGCTACAATTTTTAGCACATATTCTGTTCGTCCTCATGCCTCGCCCCATGATATTGCTTCTCTCCTAAAGATTTTATTTCCATTTACTTTTCTCTTTTGCTCTTTTTCCCCTTCAGGGGCTTAATCGTTACACAAGCTGCTGGGTCCGACAATCTGGGCTTGGGAGTCAATATATGTGGCACCTTGGTCTGAATGAAAGTCTGTCTCCCATTCTCTCCCAGTGTCGGGGGCTTGCTATCCCCTCCTCGACCACGCAGAGCACCCTGACCAGGACCCACAGGCCCACGGAGGGTTCGACCGCAGCTGCCAGATGTGCACCAGAGAGCCACAAAAATAGGTCTCACTGCTCACAGCTGAAATTCCTCATGAATAACCTGTGAGAGGCGGCCTCACATGGGACAGACACAGGCTTGCAGTCACAAGGCTTGCTAGCTCCCCAGGGGAGAAAATGCTTGACCTGGAAACTGGTAGGTTAAAAGAAAACATTAGCATATTATGCAAGAGGGTCTAGACGCAAGAGAGCTAAAGCCCGGATGGATCAGAGACAGAGTGAACATTAAGGCACACGAGCGGCAAGTGGGGGCATGGGAGGGAGGCATGTGTCTACCAATATAGGTCATTCATCCCCTTCAAGTAACTGCAGACGAGATGAGCACCCTGGCAGAAAGAGGCAGACGTAGCTGTGCTGCATCTGCAGAAGACTCACCGTCGAAGCTCATGGACATGCGTGGACCCACTCCCACCATCGTTAAGGGGTTGGGGCTTGTTGCTGCATCGCAAACGCAGATCTCGGGCCTACCTTCCTTCGCTAGCCGGGCTCCTGAGCATCTCTGCTGTGCCTACGGCCCCGTGCCCACCCGGTGACAACGGGGCAGCCCCAGCCCAGCAGCCCAAGGGGTGCAGGGTGCAAGAAATGCCCTATGGCCCTGCCGTGCCTCATGGACTGGGCTGCTGACCCAAATGAAAAATGGCTGCTCCCTGTCTGCAAATACCACAAATGATATTTAATCAGCACATAGCAAAACCATCTGTTCTTTTTTTTTTTTTTTTAACTGGATGCTTCAAAATGCATGTGCAATTGCAGTTGTTGTTGCAGCCTGTGTTACTTGTTTTATATGCATAAGCTGCCATGCTGTTAATGGTGTGTTTGATTGAATCAGAGCCCCAGTATGCAGACAGAAAGCTTCTTCACATGTATTTATCTGTGCTTTTTTAAAAGCTTGTTTTTCTTCTGATGCTTCGTTCCCCCCCTGTCCTTTCTTCTCCTCCTCCAGGCAATGATAGCCCCCCACAGATTGCCTGCCCTCTGAGACTAGCTGTCAGAAGGGACTTGGAGAATTTCAAGTGGTATTTCAGAAGCAAGGGCAGCAAATAAATTCCACACAGTGCTTAGAGGGCTTATTGTCATGTCTCGACCTATTTACCAGTGCTGAGTGAATAATCCATGAAGAGTAATTTTTTTTCTGTAAATGTAGCTTCTTTTGGAACATTTAGTTATTATTTGAAATTATTTGCCAAGTAATGTCTGTGGTAATACAGACGTGAGCTTTATGATGTGTTTATGGGAGAGTGCCATAATTGAAAACCAGATTTGGTTATTTAGATTTTCCTGGAAACCAGTTATTACATTTCAGGAATAGGTCTGAGTCTGATTATGAGCTAGACTTGGGTTTATGAACGCTACCTGTAATCCAAGAAAGCATCCATTTTGTACTGGTGGTTTGCACTGCAAAGAAAGAGCATGCGGGCACAGGGGACGATGTGACAGACCAAGCACAGGCTTTTGAAGGAGCCTTTGATTTTGATGCACTCAAAAGGGAGGCACGCTGCAATTCACTGCCTCACTGCGTAGCTACTTTTATGCTGAATTATCACACAAAAGTATCACCACTTGTAAAAACACAGAGACCATTTTTTTTTGTTGTTTTGTGAGGGCTCTGCGCAGGGCAGGGTAGAGACCTTTTGCTATATCCAGCTGCTTCCCCCTCAAATATCTTGTAAGACTTATTTGATGGCAAAGCAGCAAGGGCATCCCGCCTTTCCCAAGGCATGGCTCTTTCCATTTTTCCCTTTGCCAGGATCTACCCCTGCTCACCAGGGTGCTTCAGCTCTGCCCAAGATACTTTTGTTATCAACAACAATGCCAAAACGCTGCATCAATCCACCACCCTCACACCAAGGGAGAGCCCTAGTTCAAACGCTGCATCGCTGCTTTTCTCAGCACAACCTGTCGATACTGCGCCAGAGCCCTGGGTCTGGCTGGAGTCGGGTACCTTGTGCAGAGATGCTCCTCCCAGCTCCTGGGAGTAGAGAAGATGGAAACTTTCTACCCTAACCTATGAAAGTAAGCCAAAGTAATGACATTTTCTTGCCTCACGGGAAATGCATTTTGGTCAAGGTGACTCAGTAAGGAAATCCGAAGCACCCAAACTGACCTTCTCACACAATACCAAGAGAGCTGCGATGTCCACAAGCTATTATCGTGCAGATACAAAACGAAGTAGTTAATACTGATTTCCCTTATTTCACACACCTATTTTGGGGGTGGGGGGAACCATGTCTTACAAGAACAAAGCAGTTATTACTTGAAAGAAACCTTTTTCCTTTTTCTCGTGTCCCAAAGTATTTTGGCAGGGATAGTTTCCTGCTAGCTCTATTTAGAGCCTGTGAGCTCAGCTGCCAGGGTCACCCAGCAAGATGGGGCCATGCTGTGCCCACGCAGCAGCACCGGCACTTCACTAGGGCCAAAAATTGATCTGAAGGGAGAAAAGCTTTCCAAAGATCCTCTCCTCCTACAGGGAAGTGGTGATTGTCTTATACGGCTGACTGGTTCGGCTGGGCTGCTGGAAGCTGGTCATTACTCTTATTTTTAATTAGCAGCAGGACAAAGACTGGTGCATTGGGTAGCAGTCAGATACTGCCACACTTGCAGTATATGCCTATGTTAGGGAAGAGCGCGGAGACGATGACCACACGGGAGGTTTTGTTTCATGCAGCTGCATCTCACCATGGCGAGTAAGAAAAGACTCTGCTCAGCACTGTCCCAAGGTGCAGAAGGGGACACCACCATCGCATCTGAAGATATCTTCGTATCTTACCCCACTTTGTCCACGGGTCGTCTCACCTGACTATCCAGACCCAACATCATCAGCATGGAGAAGAAGAGGATCGACCAGAGCGAGGACAGGGGCAGCTGTGTGACAACCTGCGGGTAGGCGAGGAAAGCCAGTCCAGGGCCTGTGGTAACGCAAAGAGGAATGAGCCCATGTTTATAAAGCATTTGATATGAAGTCTCAACTAAGGCCAGCTGAACAGAGAGACAATGATCACAGTCAAGAATTGCAGGTATTTAATATACGAGCTAGAAACACCTGAGCCTTCGCCCATGACACACCAACCCGGTGGGATGCACAGGGGTAGGATGGGTAGGCAGGAATGACTGGAGAAATGCTTTGTCTTTTTGCTTCCTGCAAGCAAGAAAATCATCAAATTACTGCGACCAAATGGAGCTGGAGCACTTTGCTAGAAAAATAAACTGATATTCAGAGCTGGTTATAACTTTTCTGATGTCCTTTTTTTCCATCACAAAATGCTATTTCTTGCGATAAAAGCTTTCTCTGGGAAGACAGCAATTTCAAAATATGTCTTTGTGCAAAAAGACACAGTCCCATCTTGGTTAAAAAATTATTCTGAGATTGCAATTTCAAAATTTTGCATGGAAAAGGGAGTCCAAATTTTGATCACATCTACTGAAAACCTAGGCAGTATCTATTCTCCACAGGAAGGTTTCAGAAAGCAAATGGCCTAATTATTTCACTGCAGCAAAAGCGCATAAAACTTCAGCACTAAAAGAAGGTGAACATTAAAAGCAAGCAGAGATGCCCTTTGCAGCCAGAGTGTGATGAACATCAGCCACAGGTGCCTGAGACCCATCTTGGTGGGAGGGCGTGCAAAAAGGGTTGCACACTTGAGTCCCGGACAGGAAAGACCTGGGAGCATCTCATGCTCACTGACAAATTGCTCTCAAAGGTTGCTGTTGCGTTTGAACCCGGGTTTCTGCTTACCTGAGGAGGCCAGCTCTGAGATCGACTTCTTCGTGATGTGCGACATGAAGCCAACAATAGAGAAAATAACAAATCCGGCAAATACGCTTGTGGTGGAGTTTATACAGCAGACGATAATGGAGTCTCTGGAAGAGAGAAAGAAAGAAAAGAAACGACCTGCAGGTCCCTACCAAGAGGCCAGGAGCAAAGGATGGGATAAACAAAAACTGCCGGGAGCAGTTCCTGTGCCTCGGAGAGGTAGCGCGGGTGACTTGTTAAGTGTGCTGCAGGCGGAGGAGCCCCGCTATGACTATCTCAGCATGTCCCCTAGGCTGCATGTTGCCAGCGAGGAGACGTCGGAGATCCGGCACCCCAGACTCACCGTGACCCCCTCCCTCACCCGTGAGCACTCCCGGACACGCAGGAGGCTGGGAAAAAAACAACAGACCTGTAGACATTGTTGTGGAAAGTGTTGTAGCTCCCCAGTGCGATCAGGGACCCCAGCCCCAGGCCGTAAGAGAAGAAGATCTGTGTGGCTGCGTCCATCCAGACCTGTGGAGAAGACGACAGTTTTGAGTCTGTCTTCCTCTGTGCTGCCAGCTCGGCGGATCCAGCCCTCTAAGCATGGCCACCCTTCCTCCTTAGAGCAGTAGCTCGGCACAGAGGGGATGGATGAGACACCTGGACACTTCAGTGTTTATCCTGTCTATCAGAGATCGTGTGGGAGCTGTTGGGGCCATAATCTTGGTGTCTTTGCTTTGCCAGGTAAGGCTGTCACACCCTGGAGACAAACACCAACCTCTGGACAATGCTGCCCATCACTCCCTCCAGCTTTTGCAATCCTGCTGCCAGGTTGCTCTGGGAGAGGAGTGCAGCAGGAGGGACTCCATGCTGCTGAGCTGCTGCAGGAGATGTGTCTGCAGCAGGAGGGACTCCATGCTGCAGGCGTGGCTGCAGCAGGGGGGACTCCCTGCTGGAGGCGGCAGCACAGGGCTAGAGAGGGGGCTGGGTGCAGACCATGGGGCTGTGGGCTTGGCCACCCTGCCCATTGGGGTGGTCAGGACCTGCGGGCACCCTGTCACTAGGGCCACAGGCACCTGCGATGCTGGCTGCTGACCCAAGCTCCAAGGAAATGTTTGGGCCAGCGGCTGGAAATGTCACAGGAACCACCTTGAAACCTGTAGCTGTGTTACTGCCAACCGGGCTGAACGTGTCTGAAGAACAGAGTTTTCCGTGCCTTTCTGAACACATATCTCCAGGGCGAGGTAGGGCCCAGAGGTGGTGGTGCAGGCGGAGAGGAGAGTAGTGGAGACAGCCGGTGCGGCCGCATTTTGCCTGGGGGTGGTGATGCTGTGCACCTGTGTCGCACAGACATGGCCGGAGCATGCTGCTTCCTGGAGCCACGACGTGTCTCACAGCTCTGTGGGGTCAGCAGGGCCTCTGCACCTCATCCCATGGGAACGGGGCCGCCAGGGGACTTTAACACAGGGCACTGAGTCAGGGATGTGGCATTTGCCTCTCCTGCTTGCAGCGTCAGGAGGGAGCCTGCTAGAGAGCAATGCCTCCCCGAGGAGGAGAAGAAGGAGCAGGGGGTCTGCGTCCTCCTCACGTGGCAAGTGCATTGAGAGCGCAGCCTGGCACAGCACCAGATGTACATCCCCAGCCCTCCGAAACCTGTGGCCCGAGGCTGCTTCCAGGGATGGATGGGGATGGAGGAAGGATCGTCCATCCTGTTTTCTCAACCGTGTCCCTCAGGCCCTGGTGCAGGTCAGAAAGGACTCGTGCATCCTCTGAATTTGTGTGTGTGTCCGCTCCCTTTCTCACAGCTGCCCCCCGAGGGGTGCTGCTCCCCTCAGAGACCCACGTCCTGCACTCACCCCCTCTGTTCCTCTTCCACTAGCGTGTCTTTGATTTTCCAACATCAAGTTTCTCGTGCAAACAACTGCAGAGGACAGCTTGCAAAGCTGGTCCTGGTGCCTTAAGGGTTTAAACCCTAGAAGGCACATGAAAAGGGGGCAGGCTATTTTTTTCTTAATTGCATAGTATTTAAACAACTCTTTTGATCTTGAGAGCCCTGTTTCCAGTGTTAGAGCCAATGCAGCTGGCAGTACAGTACAGTTACAGTGAGTTTCCTGCGAGAGGGATCCCCTCGGGAAATGATGGGTGTCCAGTTGTCCCCACTCACACATGACTGGTGACCTCTCGAGCCACAGGAGCATCGCTGCTGCAAAAGGCAGAGTCTGTGTCGCCTGAAAAACTTTGCCTTTGCAAGCCTCCATGCTTCTCCTCGGTCCCCCCTGTGCTTCCCCTGACCAAAGCAATGTTACTGGCCACCAGTCGTCATTTAAGCACTTCCAAAAATTGCTGCCATGTGTACTGTTGCGCTTCTGAGGCGCCCATGCCAGCGTCACCATATCCTCCTTTCTCTGGGACCACCAGATCAAGATCGAATCACCAGCCCTGGGACAGTTAGTAAAATGAGGCATTCCCAGCCCGGAGGGGAGGTTCCTTCGTTGGGGTAATTTCTCAAACCCCCGCCCCACGGATAACACTGCTTGAGTACAGCAGAGCTGCTGCATGGATTTCCACCCAGAAAGGGCCTGCCCTTCAGCTTTGTCTCAGCCTGTGAGGGTCGTGACTGCTTGAACTACTCCAATTTATTTTTAACACTTAAAATATTCAAGGGAAGTGCCTGAGGAAGACTAATGTGGAGACAACCGGGAGGCAAGAACTTTCCTCACAAGGCTACGAACCTCGGAGTCGGAGAGCTTTCTGAAGTCGGGCGTGAGGTAGAAGAGGATCCCCTCCTTGGCTCCCGGCAGCGTGACTCCCCGGAAGAAGAGGATGAAGAGCATGAAGTAGGGGTAGGTGGCCGAGAAATACACCACCTGCGAAAGACACCATAGGAGAGAAGCCTTCAGCCCACCAGTGTCCAGGAGCTTTCCTGCCCGCAGTGGCGTTGGGTCCAGTGTCTGTCCCTGTGAGGGGGGGACGGGCTCCCCGCGCACCGCTGCTTTCTGCAGCATTTCCTTGCGTTTTCTGTCTCCCGTTCCCGTGCTAGTAATGTTTCTGGCTGGTTGAGGTTTCTCTCTGCCAATGACACGCAAGGACGCACTAATCGCAAAAGTAGCATGCTAAAGTCTGGATGAATTGCCCACAGACAAGGGAATTGCACAGGGATAAATATAGTCCATAGAAGTAATCCCTTTAAGTCATAACATCCTTATTTTACAGAGCTAAAGCTGGTGTTTCTCTAGTCCAATGTATCAAGCAACGTGAGTCGTCTTGACTCCACCACTTGCTTTTCAGCACTGTTTCAGGGACTGGCAGGTACACGCCATCCCTCATCACTGGGCCCGTACCGGCAACCACCGGGGCTTTGCTGCGGCTGCATAGCTAAAACCTATTTGAGAGCCGCTAGGGAAGTTAACAGCTTGGGTAACCTATGCCTGAAGTCCTTCTTTCTGATCTCTCCTCTAGATTATTCCTTTCATAATATTGTCCCGCTACACCACGCTGTGCTCTAAATAACACATCTCACTATCTCAGCATCGTTGTTTCACTAAACTAAGCAATTACCTTTCGGCTGCGCTAGCCTGAAATGCTACACAGCGAATAACAATGTGCTTCTGATCTGAAAGTCTCCCACCAATCCCTAAAGGGCAGCAAGAAAATTTTCAAAGGAGGTGGTGAGGTTTTTTTCTACCGGCAGCATTTTAAGACACCATGATTTTCAAAAGGGGGAGCCCAGAAGAGGCCTTGCCCTCTCAAAGGGCTGTCCCGAGACGGGAAACTTAAGTAATCTCCAAAAATCTCTTCCCAAGTCCTTCAGAGAGTGCTCAGACCCATGACTTTACAGGGAAGAGTTATTCTCTATGCTTAGAATGAAAATTACCATAAACACGGTAGCAATTTTTACAACCATGAAAGGTAAATGTCAGAAATTTAATAGCATCTACTGCGATTCTGCCTTGAAACATCATAACCTTAGTTGTAGGCACTCAAACAAAATTGAGCCCAGAGGGCATTTCGACAGCCAAGACCCGAGCGCG
>NW_009211458.1:22566-23003 GCF_000690835.1 Fulmarus glacialis | reverse complement strand
CCAAACCCCGGGGCCCCCGCCCCGCCCCTGCCTTGTCCACTCCACGCCCTTCCAGATGGAGAAGTAGACCAGCAGCCAGGCCAGGGCCAGCGTGCCAGCCAGGGGCCAGCGGACGGCGCCGGGCTCCCCCAGGCCCCCGGACATCTGGTGCATGTTCCTCCTAGGGGTGGGAGAGGTTGGTTAAGGGGAAATCCGACCCTTGGGGGCAGAGGGACCGGAGGTCCCGGAGGCGGCTGGAGGGTGAAGGGCCAGGTGCAGACAAGCATGAGAGCCCGCAAAACCCTAAAGGGACCTGAGGTTCATCGTGATGGGATAAAGGAAGGAGAAGAGAGGCGGCGAGGCTGTTATCCCCTCTACCCATCTGACCTGCCGCTGCACAGCGCACCCCACGCCCATGCCCGCCCCGGCCGACCGCCGGCTCTGACCCCCCTCCCGCC
>NW_009211458.1:19577-22532 GCF_000690835.1 Fulmarus glacialis | reverse complement strand
GGCTAGCAGGCGCGACGGCCGCGGTGAGGGGGAGAAACCTGGTGTAGGCAGGCTGTGGACATACTCCCAGAACTCGGTGACGGCGCTGGTGAGGTTGGTGGTATCGTCCAGGGAATAGTTGGAGAAGCAGCGGTCGGTGTTCCAGGTGTTCCCGCAGCTCTGCCACGGCAGGGCCTGCGCCGGTACAAGGACAGCAGGGTTATCATTAATGTGCCCTCTCCAAAGGGCAGTGGCAAGAAGCAAAATTTGTCTTCTTTTAAACTGAACCCCCTTTTTTTTTTTTGCAAAGAGGTTGGGCGGCTCCTCTGGATGGGCAGGAACCTTGCAGCCAAAAGCATGAAATGGTTTTCCAAAATAATGATAAACTGGGACTCGGATTCCCCAGGAAACAATATCGCGACATGGTTAGGACAATGCTGTAACTCTAATGAAATGTTAGCAATTCCCCAGATAGAAAGCCATTTCCAATTAACTGTTGGTAATTAATAGCTACTAATTAAAATAGCTACCGGGGGATACTGTGTTTATAATCATTACAGCTTTTGGCTAGCTTCACTCAACAAGTGGTTGGAATTTACTGCACAAAGAATAAACACTGATTTGTTTCTTATCTCTCATTAATACCAAGCTTCAATGCTTAAAAAGCAACGTGGCATTGAGAATGGGGGCTAACGGTTTGTCTACATGAATAAACTACTGTAACATAAGCCCAGGACTAAATTTAAAGCGTAGCAGCTATTTCATGCTGTCCCCTGCCCTGTTTATAAGCAGCACAGAGGGATTCCTGGGAGATGTTTACACCGTAGGTAGCAGCGTGACAGCAGCACACTGCTACAGATTTAATAAAATCAGCTCTGGTGCTGCAAGCAATGAAACGGCAGCATCAGGGCCTGTGCGAGCACACAGGGCAACTCGCCCATGCCATGTAGTGCCATGGCCGAGGCAGCCCCACCAGAGCAGCTCAGATACATCTCCATGTGCAGTAATCTCATTTCCCGAGTGCAGTGCATGTAGATAAATGCAGAACGGCTATTCTGGATGATTTCTTTCTGCAGATAAGACCTCAGGCTCCAGCAAAACAAAGCTTTAAGAAGATGTTTGTATCCATTCCTATTCATCCACGAACACAGACCCCTTTAGAAATATTATCTGTGTTTTAAGTGCTTTGTGGCATCGGTGCCTTTACGTGCTGCCTTCACCCCCCATCTAAATCAGTTCACTCCAGCAGATGATACCTCCTAACCTGCACGCTGGCTTGGCAGAAGAAGGGCTACGGAGGAGCAGGCAGGGACATCCCGGTGGCCACCCAGGCTGTTTGCACCCACCCAGTGATTCATTGTGGACTTGCTAATTGTACTGAAGCAAATGCAATGGCTCAAGCAGCGCCGCACAGCAGCCCTTCAACCAAGCGGTTTGCACATCAGAGATGCTGTGCAGCTCTTATAAGGAGGGGCAGGCAGGGGGGCGGTTTGTTGCCGCTCCATTTCCTCTGAATTTCAGAGGACAGAAACTGCAGAAGGCAAGCTGGGTTCCTGTTCAAAATACTCCTAGTCAAATTTAGCAGGAACAGGGGACAGGCATTAGCCTAGCTTTTTTATTTGTACCTTGGCTCCTTTGGGGAATCTGGAATTATCCCTGATAAAAGAAAAAGTCTTGAACCGAACACCTGGAGCTGCCTGTAGATACGAGCACTGTCACCAGTCAGGTCTGGGACACCTGACTGTACCAAAGCCTCATCTTAAGATGCATCCTGCCCAGGGTGGAATGGGGATGGGTTTCTTTGGGGTAGACTTTTGTTCATTTGGGAATCCCCCACGGGTGCACCTCATCATCCATGACTGACAATTTTGTTCTGGACCCAGGAGCCTACAGTGGGTATTGGTGGTAGAAACACAGCTGGGAATGCCAAACAGAATATTTTAGCAGAAGTCTTGATAAATACTTGAAATTTTTGATCAAACAAAAAGTGAAACTGGATGTACAATGTTCATAACTGCATTTCAGGGTTATACCTAAATGAAAAAAGATCCCATTTGAACCATGAGTTGACGTCTTTAAGGCTGCAGGTTGCTCAGAGAGTTAAGGGAGCTCTTCCCAGCTGCTGGGCTGAAATAAATCATTCAGCTACCAAGAAGTTAATGTGGGGCGTGATTCTGACCTTGTACGGTAGAAGACCCTGCTATGGAAGAGGAACCCACTATAAACCACAGTGCCAAAGAACATGTTAAGGGACAGTCACAAGCAGATGTCTAAATTCTTTCTGAATCATTTTCCCAGCAGAAAAAATCCCTGGGATTTCATTTATCAAGAGAAGCGTAAATGAGGACTAATTAAGGTCAGGACTAAGTCCTGACTAAGTTCTTATAACATGTGACAAAAACAGTTGTGGAAATGTGCAGCTCTTAGATTCACACAGCTCTAGAAATATGAAAGAAAGATGGGTTTTAAAGACTGACGCAATTAGCAACAGTTCCCAGAGAGGGAACAGGACCATCCTCTCCAGAGGACCACCCTCTCCAGAGGACAAGCATCAATACCCATCAGCACTACACGACTGCCTCCAGGGCTGATGCACCTCTTTGGGAAGGGTCCAGCAGGGTGCTGACGAAGGGTCTTGGCATAAACTATAAGCAGTTAGTGCATGTTTTGTGGCATAAACAACTCCTCCCCATAAAGCAGGGAGGAAGGACCCATAGCACAGATAATGCCATGCTGTAGATGCGTCTGTGACTCACCGTGGTGAAAGAGTTGAAGAGGTAGTAGAGAGCCCAGGCGATGATGACAATGTAGTAGATGTTCAGCCAGAAGGAGAGAACCACGGCTGCCAGCCCCACTCCTGCAAACGAAGGCAGAGAGCAGCATCAATCCAGGTCTCCGGTGCCCAATGGTGCTCATGGACATCACAACAAGTTTTGTGGCAGAGCCAGAAAAAGCGAACCAGCTCATCAATGCCGC
>NW_009211458.1:16134-19546 GCF_000690835.1 Fulmarus glacialis | reverse complement strand
ACAGGTAGGCTGAACCGGTCAGCAAGGGAGGCTTGTTCCCTCACATCTCTCACCCACCCATTTCCACTGGGTGAACAGTGCTACCTTTCAGTATGCTACAGGTACTTTAGGGACAGAGCTCCATGAAAACAGGATCTGGTCACTTCCCCGGCAGAATCGCTCTTTTCTACGTCCAAGGCATTTCTAAATCACCACTGGTTTCCAGAATGCTGCTACTCCAGACAGGTTCACATCCTCTGTCTACAGCTTTCCCATGCAATTAAAGTAAGCCCACATGGGGAGGCTTGAGGCAGGTCTTCTGCAACCAGAGCCCCTCCATCGCAGTCCCTGCCGCTCGTAAAGTGCCTTGTCACCACACAAGACTGCTTGAACAGCGCACAGTGATGTTAGTGACTGCAGACATCAGGGTCAAGGACAGCTTGATAAAGACAGAGGGAAAAAACTCCCCTCATGTGCCACCCCATCCCAGTCCCCAGGGATGTGCTGATTTGCTTCCCAAACCATCAAAGGGTTTTCGTCTGTAGTTATGTGCCATTGCCTTCACAAACTTACAGTACAGTACCTTTAAACATGGGTGCTAATTTCCAGACTCCCAGTCCACCAACAGAGGTATACTGGCCCAGGGCGGTTTCCAGCAGGAAGAGAGGAATTCCAGCAAACACCAGCGTCAGGAAATAGGGGATGAGGAAGGCTCCTGAAAGAAGGAGCAATGTTATCAGATGGCTCCCCCTTTTACCAAGAATGAAATGCCTCCAGCTGCGGTTTCTTGCTCCGCAGCAGAGCGTGATGAGGAGCAGACTTGCTCGGAGGCGACAGTTTGCAATGGGAGTTGGTGTGTTTAGTAGGTCTCCCACTGAGTTCACCACTGCCTTCCCCTTGTCTGTTCCTATCACTATGGATATGTAAGTATCATATATACATATATACTGACAGTCGCGCTTAGTTGTTATCTATTTAGGCAATGTTAAGCTCAACCTGACAATGAACCCAAAAGCCTGGACACTGACACTGGTAACTTGTTCTTGTTGATATTTCCTGTCTTACCTGCAGCAGCTCCCAATTCTTCACCTTGATGGAAAAGGGCACAGGAATTTCTGGCATTGGCCACTACTTCTTTGTTTATAGCTATTTCGGTCTTTTAAGGAAACTGTGGCCAAGACTGTATTTGCTCCTGTAACAGCCCTGTACATCTCCCCACCCTTGCTCTAGGTTTTACCCTTAAAATTCCTGGTAAAAACATTATTCCACTTCATGAACCCTGTGGAAATCATCTCATCACTAGAAAGGAGGTAATGCGCCATTCAGTAAAGATATTACTTGCACCCCACTATTAGAAGAGCAAATACAATAGGAGAGCCTCGCCATGTGATTTGAAGGCTGTACATGTTCAGGTCATCCTGACTTCTAGGACTTAGGTCAAAGCTTGTTTTCCAGCTCCCTTGTGCATGTGCTGGAGCATCCCATCATCCCTGAGGAGGACAAATTCCTGCAGAAGATGATGGCTGGGGAGAGACAGGGGACACTCCGTTTGCTCAGAAGCAGCTGGCCATGTCCAGGACAGCACTGGTTTCTGCACTAGCCGGAGGGCTGAGCTGTCAGTCTGAGTCATCTTCTCCAGATATTAGTGGGAAAGCAAACATGGAGCCAGCGAGCAAAGCCACTCTGGAGAGCTGCAGCCCAGCTTCCACCTGGCAGAGCCAGGCTCCAGCAGCTGCTCTCCGAGGGCAGGGAAGCAGCGAGGCACAGCCAGGGACGCCGGTTCAGGGGGCACCCAGCTGGGGACGCCTGCCTGCCAAGCGGGGAGCTGAGCCCAGCTGGGAGAGGCAGGCACCAGCACCCGGCGTGGGAGTCCACGGGAGGGAGCGTGCAAGAGGAGCTGGCAGCAGGTGGCAGGGAGAAAACACGCTCCGGGCCAGCAGCTCAATGACCGTGAGCCTGAATCGCAAGCTGGCATGGAAGCGCAGGCTCTCAGCTTCACCAGCAGCCTGGCGTGGAGGAGCGAACAGCTTTGAGCATTGCTGCCCGCTCGGCATCCTCCCCTGCGCTCTGCAAGGCTGGGACAGGTCCAGCCCCCCAGGAGCCCTGCGGGACGCCGGGGTCCACTCCGAGGACACAGGTGCTGCCTCGCTGCCATCGTGCCTCGCCTTCTTGTAGAGTTTGGAGACTGAGCTTAACAGCAGTCACAGTGTCTGGCTTGCTTCTGTGCAGGCAGCTAATGAAATTTGGCCACAGCCCTGACGATCCTGCATTTTTCATCTTCAGCAGGCCAGGAAGGTTTGTAGGTGAAAGATTTTATGAGACTATTGAGAAAAAAAACAGACAAACATTTGGACCGAGGTCATTTATCCTGGCTTGACAAAAATCCTCTAGAATAGAGGAAAAGCTACCAACCAGACTGCAGCCTGGAAGTGAGGGCTGTTGGCAATGACACTGCCACTCTGGAGGGTCAGGCCCCCGAGGAGGCACAGATAACATCCCCGGGTGCTGTACAGCCAGAGGTGAAATCAGTTTGGAAATTTGTACCTAAAATTTGCATGCCTGTGCCTAAATCCTTGGCGCAGAGAGAAAGGGGTAGTCTTTAATCTCTGGCCCTGGATGGGCTGCTGAAAGGTCTGGTTCAGTTCCTGGGTCTGCTACAAATAATTGTGTATGACCTTGGGAGAGTCCAAACCTGTCTCCAAAGTCCATGTATCAAAGGGGTGACGGCGCTGGTCCTGCCCTGCCTGCTCAGGGCACCGGCAGGGAAGGATCACGCAGCACCTGGCACTCACCGTGCAGCCCCAAATCTTCCTGCAGTCTCCAGCTCCTAATGCTGTACAGCAAGGAATAATAATTAATCCTTAAAACGACGAACACTGCCCACGAATCAAAAGTTGAGCCTTACAAGCTGTTACATGCTATTGCTTGGAGTCTCAACGCATAAATGAGAAATGCATGATGCTTATTTAAAGAAATGTTCTTCTCTCAAGTTATTCAAGCTCAGGATCTCACAGACAATTTTTAGCACCTACTGAGCCACATTTAGAGTCAACTCAAAGTCCGGTAAAATCCTGTTGACATCAGAAGGACCGCATGAGGTTAGAAATCAGTGTAGAGGCTGGAGCGTTAGTCATAGCTGGGCCCATCCAGCTGCGTGCAGAGCCAGCAGGGAGCCCAGGCATCACTTTGGGTAAAGCCTGCTCCCCACAGAGGATGGGCCTTGCGTCGGGCTGTCGTACCCTGGGTGAATATCCCCTAATTATGTGCCCGATTACAATGCCGAGCAAATCAGCTGTGAGCTGATACAATGTGACAGCGGTAAGTGAGACGACAATATTTCCATTCAGTTCAATTTGCCTGTGCGTAATGGAAGCAGCCCACACGACCGTGCTCTGAGCAGCGCACATGCAGGACGCTAAAATTAGAGTCCCAC
>NW_009211458.1:10094-16069 GCF_000690835.1 Fulmarus glacialis | reverse complement strand
CGGGGCAGAGCCAAGACGGTGCCCATCCGAATGCGAATCAGATGCCGTGCGACCCTTCCTCGCTGCTCCGCATCGGCTCCCAGTGACGCTTTCGTGCGTCAGCTCTCCTGCCTGTCTCCGGCATCAGCAGCCTCCACTTGCCACTCATTATTGCCGGCTGCAGGAACAGTCGTGCCTGTGAACAGCCAGACCGGGTAGGGGTGAAAGGAACGAGCGATACAGGCTGCCATGAACGGCACGAACCGGCAGGGGGGGCTTTGAGAGGAGGCAGGCACCGATTCCCGCATTTCATCTGTCCGGCGTTTTTGCTCACAGGCAGCTGATCCCTCTGCGTGCCTGCAGCTGCCGGGGCGGAGATCACCCTGTGTGCCATTGCTAATGCTAATAATAGCGCTCCACACCTCCACAGCACCCTCCGTCCTAGGATCTCAGCTGACTTTATAAATAGGATTGATTTTAGCTTCAAAACACTCCTCATCTAATTATAGATATCGTCATCCCCACCTTTATCTGTGAGGAGACAGAGCCACAGGCAGCACGGATCCAGTGTGTCTGAGATGGTGCAGCAATCACAGGGCAGAGACTGGGCTAAAAACCAGTCCTGGGACTTAGCCACCAGGCTAATGTTGTATGAGAAGGGCTAGGGCAGTCAGGTGACAGAGTGTGGCTAGATAAAAATGCCAGACCCGGATCGTGGCTCCGGCGATGGTGGCACAGGCTCCCCTAAGTAGACCTGGCTGATTCCCATTCACTCGGCTCAGCCGCACGCTCGCGCTTCTGCACAAAATGACATACTGAATTAGAAATCTTCTTGTCAAAATGGGTAACTGTCCAGTCTCCCACTGGGATTTGCCCCATGTGCTTCAGAGAAAGGCCCAAGATCCCCCTGAATGCCATGGACCTACCTGGACAGACCGCTGCAGGGAGCTAGACCCATCTCCTCTTTCCTAGGGTGGGGGGAGAAGAGCATCCTACACCACCTACGGCCTGGACAGCAGAATTGGGCTAGCGACATGAGGAGAAGTCATGAGAGCCAAAGACAAAGCAGGTTTTGAAAAGGGAATTCAAGGCAAAAGGAAAAGAAAAAAGATGTGGGGAAGAAGCGTGAGAAGAGACCCTCAGAGCAGCATGAATCAACATGGCACTGGGGACAGCGAGTCTGGGCAGTGAAAAGCTAAGAAGGAAGCAAAGAGCAACATGGGAAGACTAGCAGGCGATACTAAAATTATGTAAACAGCCTTAAAGGTGAGGTGAAGGGGTTTGGACTTGTGTGAGAAGTCTGAGAAATGGTTCAAGGAGGTGAGCAGCACTTCAGGGGGGAGGGAAGGTTATTTTAGTAACAGGCACAAACAAAGGGAGGGCTGGGCATGGGGGGGGAGAAGAAAGAGCTTCTGCTCTACTGGCATCAAAGCAGCCCACAGTCCCCTCCACAAAAGCATCTCCCTGCCGAGGCTGAAGAAATAGCATCATTTTAGAGGGGAGCTGAGGCACAAGAGTGTATTTTCTGACTTGATCCAAGCCACGCAGAAAGTCTGTAGCTAGGCAGGGAGCTGATCTCCCAGATCTCTTGATTTCTAGCCCAGCACTGTTTCCCCATCTGCCTGCCTTTCTCTAGCCTTGCAATGGTTTGGCAAAGTCTCAGCTGAGGACTGGCAAGGGAAGGATGTAGTGGGGCAATAATAAAAAGAATTAAAAAAGCTGGTGTTAGCTGCCTGCAGAGGAGGGCACTGCTATCAGCTGCATCACAAAGTCCTTCGTCAACTGCCGCCTTCTCCCGTGGCCTCTGTTTTCCAAACATTAAGATGGAGATGATAACTGTAACCCTCCTCACAGCACTGTATTAAGTCAAAGCTCATTTACTTCCGTAGATGATGACACATGCGTGCCTGTGTACATGTACATACGTATGCATGCTTGCATATATGTCCACATGGCCCTGCTTTGGTCCATGCAAAGCTTCTAATCAAAACTCCTCAGACATCTGACCCAAACTCAGATGCAAAACTGTTACCCCTTGAGAATACACTAGACTGAGGAGAAACCCACCTTTAGCTGTTATAAACTAATTTCCTTGGGAACACCCCAGCATCCAGCTGGGTGCCTATATGCATAGCCCAGCACATCTGCTCCCCACAGAGGATGGGCCTTGCGCCGGGCTGTCATACCCTGGGTGAATATCCCCTATTATTTACAGCCTTGTAAATAAATGAGGTCCCAGACACTCTTTGCTGTAGCCCTGCAAATTTGGATTGCAGAAGCTTGACAACACTCAAACTTCTTGTTATATTTCTTTGGGCTGCTTCTTCCCAACCTGCACTTGCTAGTAAAGCCCACAGACCATGGGAACTAGTCTCCTGACAGCTTAATAACTCACGTCATGAGGGAGAGCTCTCAGCCAGGGGACCAGCCGCTTGCCCAGACCCACACCAAACCGAAGCCCGATCAGGGGACAAGGCTGCTCAGGGATGAGCGCAGGCGCTGAGCGTTTCTCTCACCTCCTCCATTCTTGCCGCAGAGATACGGGAAGCGCCAGACATTGCCCAGCCCGATAGCATAGCCCACGCAGGACAGCAAGAAGTCGAACCTCCCCTTCCAGGAGCCTCTGTCTGGGATCTCCTTCTTCTTCTTGATGCTCACGGCCGCGGGGGCGATGGGCTCCGACTCCTCCAGGGCTGCCTGCTTCACCTCAGAGGGAGAACTCAGCTCCACGGAGGTATTGTCCATCTTGCCCATCGTGACTCAGACGTACGGCTGCTGTTGCTCAGAGGCTGGAGGAGCAGGAAGGGCAGCCTCCACCCTGGCCAAGCACGGATGAAATGGGAGGCGCTGGGCAAAGCTCCTGATGAGAAAGTGGAGAAAGAAGGTTATCCTGTGTTAGTGTCGGGGGCTTAGGGGAGGGCCTTGCTGGGTCTGAAGTGGACTCATTGGATAGACTGGTG
Source organism: Fulmarus glacialis (assembly GCF_000690835.1). NCBI lineage: Eukaryota > Metazoa > Chordata > Aves > Procellariiformes > Procellariidae > Fulmarus > Fulmarus glacialis. Next base: position 13,130 of record NW_009211458.1, on the reverse strand, counting down.
CACATCAGGGCAGCCTATCCATGCCTCCCTGCTCTCCCTAGAGAGAAAAAGGAGGATAATTTTGCCTTGCTCCACAGCCACTCTTCTGAGGAGCCATGGTCACGCAGACTGCTAACAACAGGCTCGGACCTGGTTGTTACCAGCACACAGCAAACCCCTCAACTCTCATCTTCTCTTCATCCCAACACCTGCTCTGCAAGAAAAGCTCCAGGACCAGTATGCATGCAGGGAAGTCACAGCCTGTCGGTGATCCACCACAGAGCAGTCCAGGCAGAGAAATATATCTAACGTGTCTGAGTGACGGTGGAGAAGGGCATGATGGAGATGCCACATCCCCAGGTCTGGGGCCCAAAACTGAGCGCACCAGCCATGGAGCCATCTGAGAGATCGTGTGGCCCAGCCAGCCATGCATGGCTGTGACAGCGTAGCTTTGCAATGGCACCTCCGCTACGGACATGCCCCACCTTGCAATCCCGTGCCCTAATCCCCTGTCATGGCAGCGACATGGCTGCGATCTCAGCTGTGCACCTGCAATGCCTGGTAAGGAAATCGCTGATCTGCTCAGCACCTTCTTGTATACCATGTCACATGCGATATTGTAATTGCGAGGTGTATGCAGATGATGCTCGTTAGTGACTATAGCCAGCCTGTGAACCACTGAAATTCCACTAAGTCAGGACTCCAAAGTCCTGAGGATTAATTGGACGAGTCTGACTAAAAATTTAATGAATATTTCCATTGATTTTAGGCCCTAAGAAGTATATAACCAGCACACCAAAACAATTCAGAAAGAAAGCGAGAACAGGCTATGTTATTACACTGGTGTCTAAATCAATGTTACACTCATATCTTGAAAACTAAATGCAGTTCTCCCTTCCCCTTACAGAAGCTATTGCAAAGTCAGAAAAAGGCATGGAGGAGAGCCAAAAGGATGCTCAAAAGTGTGGAACATCTTCCACGTGAGGAAAGGCTAAATGAACTAGGGTCCATCGTCCTGTGGAAGAGGTGACTGACTGGGGCTTATAAACATATCAGTGTCATAGAATATGAGTCTTCACCATTTCTGACACAAGAACTATGGGGGATTAAATCAGGACAGCAGGTGGTAGGTTCAAAAAGAGCAAAAGGTGATAGTCCACAAAATGCACAGCTATGGGGTGAGACTCCCCACCCCAGAATATGCTGGATGCTAAGAGTTTACATGACTTCAAAAAGGAAATTAAGAAGAAAAATAATGGAAGAAAAATCCACCAGGAGCTACCGCTGCCATTCAGGAAATCCCTGAGCTGCAAGTTGTTGGAAGTTGAGGGACTCTTCCAAGGAAGTATCACTTCATACTTTTCCTGGTTTTATCCTCTTCCCTCAGCATCTGTCCTCAGCCAGTGCAGAAGACAGGGTCTGGGACTGGCACAGCGTTGGCTCTCACCCAGTTCTCAGCCCGTTTTACACACAGCCAAATTTAAGCCTCCACCAGGGGCTGTAAGGGTGACCAGTGCTACAATCTCCCACAGAAGTGTTGACAAAAACATTCCCAGATGCACACATTAAAAAAAAAAAAAAAAAAGAAACACCAAGTGGGTATGCCGGGAAACAAAGCAATGCTATGAAGATGCGGCATGCTCTAGCAGTCAAAGCTGGCCTTGCTTGAGCTGCTTACTCTTGGCAGTCCTGTCTCCTAAGCAAACAGTACCCATTTTCCCCATGGGATGCTTGGGGGACTTATTAACTAGCATTTCTAAAGCATCCTGAACAGAGATGGTCTCCCAAGCCCAGGCTCAACAGCAGTATCGGCTCCTGCTTACCACAATTGACAGCCCATGATTACAGCAGATGGATTTCCTTCCCCCACAGAATTTGTCGCTGAGGTTAGAAAAACTGTGTCAACTGTGAAGGGAATGGTTGAACCAGAAAATAACTGTAATTCGTTCTGGTACATCAGTGGAGAAGCCAGAAATCTCCTTGCTGCAGGATGAAGGCTGTAACCAAAGCTCTCTGAGCTATGGAGCCAGCCCCGAGCCTCACAACTCCTCTACCCCAAGAATGGTTGCAGGTAAGCCCAGAAGTAAGAGGCAGCACAAAAAAGCCTCTGGGGAGAAGAGACTGTTTCACATAGCCCATGAGGTGGATGCCAGAAGAAAGCATTGCTGAACACCCGAAGCAAAGGCTTTGGTTAACGCATCCGCTTTCTGTCCTACACATTGTGATAGCACTGCCACACCAGCTCCTGGCTCCTCAGTAAGGCAGGGAGCAAAAAGATTATACAGAACGTGTGGGAGGAAAGTAAAATAAAGACAATTTATAAATCAAAACAGAAGAAATAGCACCAAAACCCCTGGGAAGGATTCAGAGCTGGGCTAAGTCAGGATAATTAGCTATGCCTGGAGACATAACAAATTAGGCTCCGCAGAAGCCATTTTGACTCACTTTTTTTCTGAGACCAAAAAAACAGTAGGTAAGCTGCTATCTTTAAAAAGTATGTATATATCCTGCTTGCCTTGTGCTCTTTCCCCTGTTCTTGCTGCCACAGTTCTGGAGCAATACTGCAGCTAGATGATCGCACCTCATATTTCATATACCTGGGGTAGGATGATAGAGGAGCAGCAGACCATACTGGCAGTTTCTTCTTACCTGAGAAGTGAGGTCCTTCATCTCCAGCTCAGAAAAAAATAAACTAGATTTATAGGGGTTTCTCCACAGTCAAGAAAAACAGTCAAGAGGCCCCACTGAAGGTTCATCCCACCTAATGTCTTGTCTTCTAAAGTGATGGATGATTAGGGCAGAAGGTCTCACGCATGTTCCGCAGCCTGGCCGCGCCAAGTCCTTCCCCGGACATGCAGCTCTGGCCAGGAAAAATACAGGCATGGGTTGCTCCAGGCTAAGTGTTTGACTCCTATGTTTAGATATCAGCTCACACGCTGGACAAGTGGTCCTATTGGGACAAAATGCACCAGCCCCTCCACTTATCCACATGGGTCTTCTCCAGTGCAAGCGCAGGGCTCTGCCCTGTGCTGACAGCCTAGAGAGAGCAGAGTCGGT